>NC_088362.1:58481231-58501231 GCF_034508935.2 Berghia stephanieae
TGTTCCTTTCCACTGCTAAGCAATTACCTCCCCAAGCTGTTATACAAAATGACAAAACACTTTCAATTACTGCTCTATAAAATAATATGCAGAGGGTTTTATCTATTCTAAACTGAGAGAGTTTTGATAAAAAATATGTACGTCTGCACATCTTATGCTTAATTATTTTCAAGTGTTCATCCCACTTGAGCCTGTCATCAATCGTTACACCAAGGTATTTGTAGTGAGGAACTCGCTGGACGAATTGGTCCTTTAATTTTAACGGTTCTATCGGTTCCTTCACTCTCCTAAAGTCAATCACTAGCTCCTTTGTCTTGCTTATGTTAAGCTCTAGGTGGTGGGCATCACACCAAGACACAAATCTATCAATTTCTTGCCTATAAGCCACTTCGTTGCCATTTGTTATGAGGCCTTGAAGAGCGGTGTCATCTGCAAACTTTATAAAAGGTATCTTAGAGGTTTTTGTGTATTGTTTTTGTTTTGTTTTTTTTTTGGGGGGGGGGGGTTTGTTTTTTACTTTAATTCAATTCTTTATATATATATATATATATATATATATATATATATATATAATATATATATATATATATATATATATATATATACTAGTAAAAAGCCCGCAATTTCGCGGGGAAAGAACTATTTTCATTCGATATTGCCTGAATCATTTTCTTGATTAGCTTGATTACAATTAGATGCACACTTTAATCGACGTGCTTGTCGTCGCTGTCATGCTTTATTCTGCATGATTTTAGTTTATATCAGTAGATATCAATATCAATAAGTCACAAGTCTTTACCACGCTTGACTTGGGAGGCATTCCGAAAGCTCCTACAAATGGAAACAACTTAAATAATATTCCCTCAACTAACCCCAAGAACAAGTAAAACCTGGACTACCTTTAACTAACCCTAATAGGAAAATAAACACCCTAGCATTATGACTAACCCTAAAAGAAAAAAAACCCTCGAACTGCTTTGCACTACCTTTCAATACTTCACAAATTAAAATGGCGGCCGAGAATCAAAACAATGGTCAAATTAGGAAATATTAAACTTTCACAAATCTATCAAGGTTTGTTCTAGAGTTTTTTCTTTATGATGACAAATTGAATAAATAAACGCCTGATAGTAGGGGGAATTAGGCTAAAACCGTGCAAATTCGGGTTGAAAGCATGAAAATTTGCATACAGGTTGCTAAGACACATAGAAAAAACATATGATATAGAACCACTCTGGCAATCAATCATAACGTATCGGTTTAAGGCCTTAGATTTTACCTTTTACAGCTATATTAAGCAAGGGAAATAACTGCGTAAAAATATATATTTTCTTCATATTCATTGTATAAGGGAAAATTAGGCTAAAACCGTGCACATTGGGGTTGAAATCCTGAAAATTGGCATATAGGTAACTATGACCCGTATAAATAACACCTGATATTAAACCACTCTGGCAATTTATCATAATAGTGCGTTTTTAGCACTTTTATTTTTTCCTATATAGCATTACTTATTCGAGGAAATAACCACGACAATACAATGTGCGTTCTAAAACTTTAAATACACCGGTAACCATTTACGGTAGCTAACTGATTGTTATTTCGTGTTGTAACTAGTAGATAAAAGCGGGAGAGGGGGGAGGGGGAGTGAGAGAGAGAGAGAGAGAGAGAGAGAGAGAGAGAGAGAGAGAGAGAGAGAGAGAGAGAGAGAGAGAATTTTACTCATTACTGTACTAACCTAACTAGTAGATAAAATAGCGAGAGGGGGGAGAGGGGAGAGGGAGTGAGCGGGAGAGACGGAGAGAGAGAGAGAGGAAGAGAGAGAGAGAGAGAGAGAGAGAGGGAGAGAGAGAGATGGAGAGAGAGAGAATTTTACTCATTACTGTACTGACCTAACACTCCCCCTCACATCCCCCCCCCCAACACACACACCCCGCATCTACACAAGTCTGTGCAAGGCAAACCGGACCTTAAACACTTGCATCGGGTGCCGATACATTCTCTCTTACATGAACATTTGAGTAGTTTTTGGGACACTTTTGACAATTCTGGAGATAAGCTCCACAATGGTTCATGTCGATCGTCACATTTGTTGCAGGGTTCTCTTCTATAAAAGATATCATGTTAGCAAAAGCTCGAGTTCTTTCAAGAACTGTGACATCATGATTATCATCAGCAGTGACATCTTTTCAAGCCTGTTTTTTTAAGTATCGTGCATGACAAATTTTATGGTATAGGGCGGTAGTGTGCCTCCTGAGCGACTAAATCTCCTCCGGCAATAAATGACAACATATCAGACTCTTTTATAAATTACGCTATTTCACGAATATTTTCTTCCATATCTGTTGTCATTACAGAATGGAGTACCTCCGATTCCATGTTTTTACAAAAAAGCACGTTTGTTTATTATAGCCAATCTCTAATTTTGAACGTTGTCTCATTATTCTCGTGGGTTGCGAAATATATTCATTCGGTGACTCCTCCAAGTCAAATGACGAAGTTTGGAATTCTTGTAGGGCAATTCTTTTAGATTTCTTTAATTCTAATCGCCTAATTTTGTTGGCATTAAATTTTACACGACAATACTTATGCCACTTAGCATCATTTTGTTTTAAGCTTTCAATAATCTCATTTCTTTCTGATGAATTTAAAAAATAGATACATCCAACTTGTTTTCATCACAAACCAAAGAATTGAATTGTGTTTAATCTTCAAAAAGAGTTTCATAGCCTTGCCCTTTGTCATACCTCCTCGACTTAGAGGGACATTATAAACGGTCTGCGTTATATTGTTGGCATGTCAAACACTTGTCCCAGTCTCTGGGAGCAGTTCTTTTTGCTATTGTATGTGTATCTGAAATCATGCAAACACATTCCTTTATTCGGCATCAGCAATATTCTTTCAAAACTCTCTCTCTCTCTCTCTCTCTCTCTCTCTCTCTCTCTCTCTCTCTCTCTCTCTCTCTCTCTCTCTCTCTTTCTTTCTTCCGTTCTTTCTGTTAAAGACCCCTCATCATCAGGCAAAATGTGTGCAGTGCCTTACATAAGGACACAACAGTGCAAATAGAACATTCTCCCGTTGTCCCTTTCCGGTAAATAACGTAAAGTAAATAACTTGCCACAATACAGCATCATAGTGGTTGATGATGATGATGATGATGATGATGATGATGATGATGATGATGATGATGATGATGATGATGATGATAATTATAGCAATGTAAGTAGTATGCTGACTCTTTACTGACATCAAGTTTGACTTAAAATGATTATAGCAGTATTTTTGGAAAGAAAAGAAAACAGGAGGGGAGAATGAGCACTGTCCTTTGTCAACACCGGTTATCGGCATTTATTGAGCTGTGTTCTGCTAGTCTGTTTTGTCTACCCCTCTGCTCGTCCTCCCGTCTGCCCGTCCGTTTTAGAGCAATTGATTATACTTATTAAATCAGATGCAGACAAATCTCACATTATAGAATATTGATCGCTAGACATCCTTTAAAACAAGTGAAATTGAATAATATTTACGATTAAATAATTTGTATGGTTTGTGAATCGAAAGTAAAGGGAAAAGAAAACATCCGCTTCGACGCTAAAAATAGTCACCAATGGGAATCCAAAGGATGACGTAAAACAACCTTTGGTCGGCTTGCCTCGAATTTTTACACAATAAAAATGAAAGAAATTATTGTCGTCCATTTCAAAATTTTCTAATCTTAAAAACCTTGTATCTCAACTAATACTAATCTCTCAGAGTGGTTCTATATAATAAATTATAGGGTTTTTCATATTCTACAACATATGTAATTTTCATGCTTTCAACCCTGTTTGCACAATTCAAGGGTTTTTTGGACCTAATTCCCCCTACTATGACAAAAGATCAACAGTGAAAATACAAATTGAAAGAAATTGAAAATATCAAGTTTGTTCAGGCTAGAAGCTAGACAGATAAAATTGACGGTTTGCCGACAACGTTTACTTAAATATTTCCCAGGGCAATAATTATCACATCGATGGCATAAAAACGACCGTAATATCAGCAGTAATATTAGTTGACGTTATTAATCGGTGAAACTTGTTTAAAATTTGTGTAAATCCGAATACCTTCAGGTGATCAAGTGAATAATATCACTATGAATGCCACGATTTGCTGAAAAATGCCAACACACACACACACACATGTATACACCACACACAACACACACACAAACACACACACACATACGCACACACACACAAACATACATAATTAGAACATACTACTACATAACAACACTGATCACCGCTAAATCAACAACACAACGGAAGTAATAATAATACTTGATGTCATAAATAGATGACGCAAACTGACTTTTACAGTGACGAAATTGGTTGATTTTGAGAGTGTTAGTGTCGTCGGTACGTATTTTATGATATCTGTGTGACTCAACGAACTTTCAAACTGACTTTAAATTATAAAAGGAAATCAAGTTATTTGTTTATCTATCTGTAAAAAATACATTTCTAATTTTCAAATCTTTCAGTAAAGTTGTGAGCCGTATCATTTTTTTTTTTATTGACTCAAATAAGCACAATGTTCTTCACAATGCTATATTTTTAAAGAAAGGATATACAAGTTCTAATGATAGTGGTAAAAATGATGATGATTATAGTAATAAACATAATAATGGTAGTGGTAATAGTAATAATAATAATGATAATGATAATAATAATAATAATAATAATAATAATAATAATAATAATAATAATAATAATAATAATAATAATACCACTACCATTATTATTTTTATTTTTATCATCATCATCATTTTTACCACTATCACCCCACTCCCCCCCCCCCCCCCCCCCCCGTTCGTTTTTTTTTACGCAACCACATTCCACAACACACACACACACACACACACATACACACACATACACGCAATGAGAACATATTACATCATGTCACTCCATAACAATACTGATCACCGCTAAATCAACAACACAACGGAGGGAGGGAATCAAGAAATAAACATCGACCTCTCGAATGAAAAAAGCACACTACGGACATTATGCCGACTGACGACATGGAGATCATCGAAACATTTGTATCGGCAATAAATAAGCGAGTGACTTTATCTATATTATATATATATATATATATATATATATATATATATATATATATATATATATATTATATATATATATATATATATATATATATATATATATATATATATATAATATACATATGTATATAAGAGCATGAGCTTTTAAACAGATCATAGTCCAACTAAATGTGCTTAGTCCCCATCTTAGCAATTTTATGAGCTCCTTAGCCAAGCGCATACTATCTATACAACTGACGACAACTCACAAGACGCTGCACAAACCTAAAAATAACGTCTAACTATAGATAGTATGCAGATGACGTCACTCAGGCCTTTGTTATTGTTTTTGCCATCCGCGTTTGTGAGTTGTTCTCACTAAACTGTATTAACCAGACTATAAAAGTTCATGGTTACACAGAGTTTGTGTGTTGGTCGGTTATACTTCCGGATGGCAGTGTTGTGAACTCCTTGGCCAAGCGCATACTATCTATAGATAGTATGCCCTTGGCTAAGAAGCTCATAAAATTGCCATCCGGAAGTATAACGGACCAACACACAAAACTGTGTGTATCCATAAACGTTTTTATAGTCGGGTTAATACAGTTCAGTGAGCATTACTCATAAACGCGGATGGCAAAAAACAATAACAAAGACCTGAGTGACGTCGTCTTCGAACTATCAAAAGATAGTATAGATAGTATGCAGATGACGTCACTCAGGCCTTTGTTATTGTTTTTGCCATCCGCGTTTGTGAGTTGTTCTCACTAAACTGTATTAACCAGACTATAAAAGTTCATGGTTACACAGAGTTTGTGTGTTGTTCCGTTATACTTCCGGATGGCAATGTTGTGAACTCCTTGGCCAAGCGCATTCTATCTATACGTTTGGCGAAGAAGCTCATAACATTGCCACCCGGAAGTATAACGGACCAACACACAGAACTATGTGTAACCGTGAACGTTTACCAAGCGCATATTATCTATATTTTAAGAAACAGAGAGGATATATATATATATATATATATATATATATATAATATATATATATATATATATATATATACTAGTGATCAAAAGAAAGTATAAACTTGTATTACCTACAGATTTGGTATGAAATATTGTTCTGGTTTATTTAAAACCTATGTCTAATCATAGTACTATCATTTATCTTTCATTTTGTTAGAATTTGTAACGTTTATGGTTGATCTTGGATGCAACATAGACTTTTTAAAACATGGTCTTCAAAAAGGGAAGTAACAAGTCAAAACATACACTATAATTTTGACAAAAAATGGCATTTTAATAAAATTATTTGCGTTCATTTCATTTGAAGTGAAGTTGAATCTAATTCAATCAGTAACGAGTACGTCCCCCGTTCGCTCCAATCACAGCATTGCATCTCCTATGCATGGAATTTGTCAATCTGGCCAGCTGGTGTTGAGGAATGTTATCCCAAGCTGTTCTTATGGCGTGGAACAGTTCTTGTTCATTTTGCGGGTCTAATGAACGGACTTGGCGGCCGATTATGTCCTACATCTGTTCTATCGGATTTAGATCGGGGCAGCAGCTACTTATGGTTCACACTATTATGTTATGACGATCGACCCAATCAGCAAAGTCCGGTCCGCATTCGTGCACCGTCGCGAACCCGCCTGGTAGCATCGTCACAACACACCTTTCGACTAGATGCTCTGCCGTTTCGGGTTCTTGTCCACAGCGTGGACATATTGGACTGGAAGTTAGACCCCACTGATGTAACGCACCGGCCGTTAGGCAGCTCCTCGACCGAAGCCGATTCGCAGCTACCCAGTGTCTCCTCTTACTGGTATCAAAGGCTGGCAACTTCTCACCAAGCTTAGAGGAGTGTAGGTCCCCGCCCCCACGAGGGATTGAATTCGTCCAAACCGACTTCCATCTCGTATGTGCAGCTCTGTCCGTAGTCAGGGATTCTGCGTACAAGGGTTGCCGGGACTTATTTCAGCTCGAAACGGGGGCACCGTTCATTATGCGCATGAGAGGTGTCTCCCCATTCCCTCTCTCTTTGATCTTACTCAGCCAGTTTCCCGTAATGGTCTCCCTCCGGACATCGGGGGCTGGATCGCTGCCATTATCGGGCCCCATTCTCTAGGAGTTGTTGCTAGCGTTCCCGACACTATGTGCATCGACTTGCGAAGTTTTACATCCACCTTCTCAACGTTTCTGCTTCTACCCCACACTGGAGCGCAATACTCCGCGGTGGAATAGCATAGTGCCAGGGCGGATGTTCTCAAGAGCGCTTGGCTAGCGCCCCAAGTCGATCCCGCCAGCTTCCTCAGAAGACTGTTGCGTTTCTCTATCTTCCGGGCAACCCCTTCGAGATGAACCCGATAGGTAAGGCTGCGATCCAACGTCACCCCTAAATATTTTGGACGCGGCTCATATGGGAGTGGCTGGTCCCCGACTAGGACATTCAGTTTACGGGTGTGCCAACCACTGCATAAGTGAAATGCAGTGGCCACAGTTTTTGAAGTGTTCATCTTCAGGTACCACTTGTCAAAGTAGGATTTGAGTCTGGTGACGTCCTCGCTGAGTACGCTCTCGAGACGGGTCCACACTTTACTCTGAGTAACGAGTGCCCAGTCGTCTGCGTACCCCAGCCTCAGGGAGGAAGTGTTCGGCATATCGCTAATGTAGACGTTAAACAACATTGGCGCAAGTACCGACCCCTGAGGGACCCCATTCTTCAATTTCCTTACTTTGCTCGTGACGTCTCCCAGCGCGACGTGGAATTGCCTTTCCCCTAAGATCGAAGAGAACAACTTCAAGGTCTTTTTGCACCTTATGATTTTTGCAAGTTTGAGCATTAACCCATCGCACCAGACCGTATCGTACGCCGCTGATAGGTCTATAAACACAGCACCTGTTTGCTGTTTTCTCTCGAACCCGTGCTCAATATGCTCTGTAAGGGCAATGACCTGCTCCGTGGTGCACCTCCCTTCCCTGAAGCCTGCCTGCTCAGGTGGCAGGGCAGCGTCTAGGACCGGCCCCCATCGGTTTAATAGAACACGCTCCAACAATTTGTAAAGACAGCTCAGCAGCGATATGGGTCTGTAACTGTCTTCGCCGGCTTCCCTGGCTTCAGGATGGCAACTATCTTCGCGTGCTTCCACACTTGTGGAAGCTTTCCTTTTGCAAGGACGTCAGACATTGCCTCTGCTAGCCAGGCCCGTGCCCTGGGGCCCAGATGCGTCACCATATCGGGATATACACCATCTATCCCTGCTGCTTTGCCGTTCTTTACTTCGCTAATGGCTGCACCCACTTCTCGGGACTGAACGGGGCCGTCCAGTCCGACTCCTCCGCAGGTAGCGAGTCCAAAATCGTACGGTACGCCTTGCGGACACCGCGCTCAAAAGCCTGATTAGGGACCCGCTTACTACGGTTCTTAATATTCTTGGCAATTGTGTCTGCCTCGCATTCCGGTGCAGCCTTCGCGAAATTCCGATCTGGGTCCAATTTCTTTATCAAACGCCAAGCGTGGTGGCTGGAGTGTGTAAAGTCGAGACTTTCCACGGTCTCCTGCCACCGTTGCTTCCTTCCCTCTGCCAGAGACTGAAGTAGTCTATCGGCTGTGTCCTGGGACTGGGTCTGCTGGTACTCTCGGTACAGCTCTTCCGACTCTGCTGTCCAGCAAGGGGTGTAGAATTTCCGCTTGCCCCGTGGAATAGAGCGTTGAGCGCTCTTAACCAGTAGCCTACTAAATCTGGTTATATTCTTGGACTTGGGAGGAATGGCAGGGCAAACCTGCTCGATATAGGAACTGAATTCCTCCCAGTCAGCCTTCCTGAAATTCCATCTGCAAAGTGGGAGAGACTGCACCCTCGGTATTGTCACCCCAGCTGTGACAAGAACCGGCCTGTGCTGGCTATGCGGAAAGTCCCCGAGGACTGTCCACTTCACCTGCAGCGGTTCACCGTTCGCGCCTTTCGTTACGAGGGTGAGGTCTGGAGTATACTCCTTCTCATGGCGGGTACCCCGGAAGGTACCCTTGGCTGTAGGATCGTACACTAGGTGTAGATCATTACAGTCCATCCATGAGCGGAGTTGTCTTCCTGCCTCGTTGCAGTCTCGGTAGCCCCATTCGTGATGGTGGCTATTAAAGTCTCCCAGACAGATGGAAGGATGGCTGACCACCGGTACCGGTGGTGTAGTCCAAGTCGCTCTAGGTGGTTTGTAAATAGTATGCAAACACAGTCCATCTACTTCCACGGAAATTCGGTTCACCCCATTGCTGTCCGTTACGCTCTCGATGACCCTTACCTTCGATGGCTCTTTAGCGTAAACGCTAACCCCTCCTTTGAGCCTCGAGGTGTCCTCGCGTTGGACCACCGTATAGCCTGGGATCTGGGATCGGGGAAGATTGCGCGCCTGAATAAAGGTGGGTCTCCTGTAACAGGAGGATATCTACGCAATGAACGGCCAGTAGCTTTGATAAAAGCTCATTTTTTGCCATACTCTGGCTCTCGACGTTCAGGGACAATATACGCGTCAGCTCGCCATCCCCGCCGTCGCATTTTCCGATCGGCAGGCCGCGAATCGATTGATGCATGGGGCGTTTGCTTTTTTCTCGGACGTGCCGACGACCCTGGCGACACGAACGCGGTATTATTTGGCTAGGCGGCAGACCGCTTCGCCATTGATGGGACTGATTGGGACTCGGCATAAGGACAATAGTGTGGCGCCCGGGATAGGGCTGCTATTCGGGCACCGGGTTTGGATCAAATTTAGTCACACACACCGGGGCGAGCAGCTCATGTGGCTCGTTGGCTCGATACCCGGGATGGTCTCGTGACGGTCGACCGGGATTTACACCTTTGCCCTCCCGTGTGCCTCAAGCCCCCTCACCAACTGCAAGGTAAAGATCCACGAGGGGGAGATCGGGGCATATTGCAGGCCACAGGCTGATAACGTTCACATTATTTGCTGCTATAAAATCCCTTGTTACAATAGCTCGGTGGGATGCTATGATACATGGTCGTGTTGGAATGAAAAATTAGGATGTTCATGAAAATGGAATAACATGGGGTTGTAAAATGTACTGGATGTACCTTGTACCGGTTAGGGATGCATTTACTTGGACTAGAGGTGTCTTATAGTCTCTGCTTATTCCACCCCACACCATCACTTGTCCATATCCTCTGTTTGGGGATCCACGACACAAGAATCGTGAATTCACTCGTGTGATCTTCGGTAACAACGTAATCTACCGTAATTTCTTCCAATCACAAAGCGTGATTCACCTGAGAAGAGAACAAATGACCACGCGTGCATTGTCCAGAGCAGATGAGCACGGGCCCACTGAAGACGGGCCGGCCAGAAGAGAACAAATAACCACGTATGCATTGTCCAGCGCAGATGAGTACGGGCCCACTGAAGACGGACCAACCGGTGATGAGCTCAAAGAAGTTGTCGCATCAATGGATGTTTGCGATGTCATGCAACGAACAGTGTGTCGACTAATTCGTGTACCTGGGAACTCTAGTGCAGTTTCAGTCGCCGTCCTAAAAAAAATCCGTAGATGTAGGCTGCGTATAAAACGGTCCTCACCTTGTGTTGTTACTCGTGGTCTGCCAGTTCGATTTCGGTCCCTTACTGTTAGTGTCATTTCAAATCGATCCACTAACGAATATACAGTTCTCCTTGTGATATTAAACATTCTTGCAGCATTGGTCACAGACTGTCCAGCTTGAAGATGACCAATGGCACGTGCACGTTGTTCTTTACTAAGTCGCGTAGATTAATGGATGGTATTTTGTGTTGTGTTTTCCTCTCCTTGAAAATAGTTCAAGAAGACACGGATGACAAAAAAAATTAATCTACACACTTCCTGTCCACAGTAAGGGGCTAAAAGGTTATTTTAGCACGTGCGCGACGTGGTGAGCGAATTTCAGGTCAAAAACAAAAACATCGACTATCGGTACACAGAAAGGGTAATGGTAAACAACTCTGTGGAAAATCATTAACCTACGTCAGCGGATAAAAAAAGTAACGACGGTTTTAAATGTGTATACTTTCTTTTGATATCAAGTGTATATTATATATATAGCCCTATATATATATATATATATATATATATATTATATATTATATATATGTGTGTATATATATATATATATATATATATATATATATATATATATATTTGTGTGTGTGTGTGTATGATATATATATATATATATATATATATATATATATATATATATATATATATTATGGATGTGTCCGTATATATATGTGTGTGTTCGTTCACGTGTGTGTTTACATTCTGGCATGTTCATGTTTGACTAGTTGAATCGCAATAAGTATACTATCTGGAGCGTTCATTCTATCTTAGTCAGGGCCTTCTAAAAATAGTATCTCTTTTGGTCGCCTCGATCTTAGTCATTTCATGGAAAATTTACATCTATTTTTATCTCATAACCTTTGGACGAGATAACACGGGAATTCCCAAAGGTCAACTACCACGAGTTACCGAGTCACAGATCCCTGGCTAATGTTTCTTTCTCTTCTACCTGTCTGTGCTCGCGACACTTCTGGTTAAAGTTTATAATATATTTAATTGATCGAACAATTTTATGTTTCCTGCTAAAGCTCTAAAAATTATCTAGTTAAGTCAGGGTACTGTAGCTTTCACTGTCTCTCTTTTGTCAAAGTCAAATCGGAAATATCCAATAGTATTTTTAACTTCCTTTAAATCCTCACCAAGACCGGATTCGTTGTTACTTCCTATTTGTTATTTCATTCAAGTATCTACAACATTCTCTGCCTCTTTGTGTATTTGTTATTAGACAAACACTTTTCAGTTCCGATGTATTAATTTCAATAAGACAGGTTTTGTTTATCGTAATTCTTTCACAGCGTTCAAGGATGGAATCTAGTTCTAATGTGGAAATTCAGGTGGGTAACGTATTTTCATACTAATTGTGTTTATAATTTGATATAATGTGTGCATCATCATCATCATCATCATCATCATCATCATCATCATCATCATCATCATCATCATCATCAGCAGCAGCAGCAGCATCATCATCATCATTATTATTATCATTAACATCATCATCATCATCATTATTATTATCATCATCGTCATCATTATCATCATCATCAGCATCATCACTGGCGGTCGGTCTATTTAATTAACTCGCTTTGTGCCGCCCTATATATAGCATCATCATCGTTGTCGTCGTCGTCGTCATCGTCGTCACCATCATCATCATCATCATCATCAGCAGCAGCAGCAGCAGCAACATCATCACCCGGGGATGTTGCTGGCTGTTTATTTAAGGTGTCATGAATCGAAAACACATTCTCTCACCGTACTCAGGTGTAAAATGAGTATCTGATCGGAAACAGTGTTGTCTTTCATGTTGCTATTGGCTTAGGACCACTTTTAAGTGCCCTGAGCACCCTGAATGGTTATTGCGCTTCATCAATGTTCTAATTCTATTGAGTTTTTGTTTGTTTTTTTTTCAAAATGTGTGTATATTATTTTTGTAAGGGGGGGGGGGGGGGCATGTGTGGTTTGAATTTTAATATTGAATTACTCACGTAATTGGTATTTACTATGGGCCTATGTAAGAGAGGTCCGTTTGTCGACCTTCCTCTACTCTAAATCAAGATTGTGTATCACCCGATCACTGAAGTCGTCCATGGATCCTGTATTAGTATCGTGGCACACGTCAGTGCATTGAGATTTATGAATATCATTTTAATAATCATGACAAAATCAATAAGATAGACATATAAAATGCATTCCTTTGAATATCAAAGGTGATAATAGTCCAACGTTAATAGAATGAATAGAAAATCCAACCTCAATGCACCACACATTGTCATCTACTCAAAAGACAATAACATAACTTCAAGTTGAACTGCTGTGTGTGCAGGGATTGGGATTCTTATTTATAGCACCATGGGGCTCTACACGGTGAATGATATGTGTAATATTCTTATTGGTTATTAATATCTACCAAAGCGAAGATCAATCAAATCTATATTAACTTGTTATTTTCTTCATCCGTATGTTATGATTACAACAAACCTGTTCTTCCAATGATAAAACTGATATGGTTTTGATTTCTCCCAAGTAATGCCTCAATGTGTTCAAAACTAAATTTACCGACCTGACCCAATTATTTGAGCAGTAAAGAGCATTAGTTGTTTGTGTGTGTGTGTGTGGGGGGGGGGGGGGAAGAGAGATAACCGTAGTTTTAAAAAGAAGAAAACAGTCTTTTTTATAAAATAATAGGCTAGCACTATTCAGTATCTGATACTGAATAGTGGTTTTGCACTATTCAGTATCTGATACTGAATAGTGGTTTTGCACTATTCAGTATCTGATACTGAATAGTGGTTTTGCACTATTCAGTATCAGATACTGAATAGCGGTTTTGCACTATTCAGTATCTGACCTGAATAGTGGTTTTGCACTATCATACGGTGTTTTTTTTCCGAAACCTGACAAAGTTATGGGAAGAGTGCAGCTGTGGGAGTGAATATGGGACTCAGAGAAGTGTACACCAGTGGGGTGTGAACCTGGGACTGGGTTTCGGCGGGTTTCGTAATAAAAAGCAATTACTTTTTTACGAAACCCGACGACACCTGGCAATATCCGACAAAGTTATGAGAGGCAGGCAGCAGCGTGTGTGTGTGTGTGTGCGTGTGTGTGTAGCGGGGGGGGGGGGGGGGAGGGATGAACCTGAGATTCAGGGAAGTGTACACCAGTGGGGAGTGAACCTGGGACTCTGGGTTTTGTAAAAAAAAGCAATAACAAAATAGGGGGGGGGGCAGATTACTTTTTTTACGAAACCCGACAATATGCGGCAAAATTGTGGAAAGTAGGCAAAGCGTGGGGAGTGAACCTGAGACTCAGTGAAGTGTACACCAGTGGGGAGTGAACCTGAGACTATGGTTTTCGGCGGGATTCAGCGAGTTTCATATAAAAGCAATTGCTTTTTTACGAAACCGGCAATATCCGACAAAGTTGTTGGAAGTAGACAACAGTGGGGAGTGAACCTGAGATTCATGGAAGTGTACACCAGTGGGGAGTGAACCTGAGACTCTGGTTTTCGGTGGATTTCAGCGAGTTTCACATAAAAGCAATTACTTTTTTACGAAACCCGACAAAAACCTGGCAATATCCGAGAAAGTTATGGGAAGTAGGCAACATGGGGAGTGAACCTGAGACTCAGGGAAGTGTACACCAGTGGGGACTGAACCTGAGACTATGGTTTTTGGCGGGATTCAGCTAGTTTCATAAAGAAGCAATTACTTTTTTACGAAACCCGACAAAACCTGGCAATATCCGAGAAAGTTATGGGTAGTAGGCAACAGTGGGGAGTGAACCCGAGATTCGGGGAAGTGTACACCAGTGGGGAGTGAACCTGTGACTGGGTGTCGGCGGGTTTTGAAAAAAAAAAAGCAATTACTTTTTGTTTACAAAATGCGCCATCTCCCAACAAAATCGGGCAAAGTTATGGAAAGTAGGCAAATAATGGGGAGTGAACCTGGGACTAAGGGAAGTGTACACCAGTCGGGAGTGAACCTGAGACTATGGTTTTCGACGGATTTCAGCGAGTTTCACATAAAAGCAATTATTTTTTTACGAAACCGGCAATATCCGACAGATTTTGAAAGTAGGCAACAATAGGGAGTGAACCTGAGATTCATGGAAGTGTACACCACTGGGCAGTGAACCTGAGACTCTTGTTTTCTGCGGATTTCAGCGAGTTTCACATAAAAGCAATTACTTTTTTACGAAACCCGACGAAACCTGGCAATATCTGACAAAGTTATTGAAGTAGGCAACAGTGGGGGGTGAACCTGAGATTCATGGAAATATACACCAGTGCGGAGTGAACCTGAGACTCTGGTTTTCGTCGGGATTCAGCGAGTTTCATATAAAAGCAATTGCTTTTTTACGAAACCCGGCAATATCCGACAAAGTTGTTGGAAGAAGACAACAGTGGGGAGTGAACCTGAGATTCATGGAAGTGTACACCAGTGGGGAGTGAACCTGAGACTCTGGTTTTCGGTGGATTTCAGCGAGTTTCACATAAAAGTAATTACTTTTTTACGAAACCCGACGAAAACCTGGCAATATCCGAGAAAGTTATGGGAAGTAGGCAACAGTGGGGAGTGAACCTGAGACTCAGGGAAGTGTACACCTGTGGGGACTGAACCTGAGACTCTGGTTTTTGGCGGGTTTCAGCGAGTTTCACATAAAAGCAATTACTTTTTTACAAAACCCGACTAAACCTGGCAATATCCGACAAAGTTATTGAAGTAGGCAACAGTGGGAGTGATCCTGAGAATCAGGGAAGTGTACACTTGTGGGAATTGAACCTGGGACTCTGGATTTTGTAAAAAAGCAATACCAAGGGGGAGGGGAATTACTTTTTTACAAAACCCGCCAAAAGCCGACAAAGTTATGGGAAGCAGGCAGCAGTGGGGAGTGAATCTGGGATTTGGACACCGATGAGGATTGAACCCGGGACTGCGAGAGGCTGATACCAGTGGACAGTGAGCTCAGAATGTACTTTTATTTCGAAACCTACCGAAATTGTCAAAAGTTATGGAAAGTGGGCACCATTGGGCAATGAACCGGGACTCAGGGAGGTGCACACCGGTTGGGAGTGAACCTGGGACAGTGAAAAGAGGAAATCAGTGGAAATGAACCTGGGACTATGGAAGATGGATACCAGTGGGAAATGAAGCCGAACTATGGGAGTTGGGTACCAGACGAGAATGAAGCAATTACTTTTTTACGAAACCCGCCAAAACCCGCCGAAAAACCATAGTCTCGGGTTCACTCCCCCACTGTTACTTTCTTCCATAACTTTGTCAGATATTGGCGGGTTTCGTAAAAAAGTAATTGCTTTTTTTTAAAAACAAAACCCAGTCCCAGGTTCACTCCCCGATGGTGTACACTTCCCTGAGTCCCAGGTTCACTCCCCACTGCTGCCTACTTCCCATAACTTTGTCGGGTTTCGTAAAAAAAGAAACATCCATAAAAATACCACGTGTATTCAGTAAATAGATGTCAATTGTAGTCTAATATTCAGTATCTATTTAAATTATTATTATTATTATTATTATTATTATTATTATTATTATTATTATTATTATTATTATTATTATTATTATTATTATTATTATTATTTTTATTATTATTATTATTATTGTCATGTAAATTTCAATATAATACGGCAAGTAATTCTCGGAAGTACATCGCTCAATTAAAAATGAATTTATAATGAATCGGGTTTGTCTTAGATGACAAAACAAACAAACAAACATCAACAACAAGGAGAACAACAACAACAGAAAAAAGCAAGATTTTAAAAAGTAATAAACAATAGAAGAGCACAATAATGAAAAACAACAACGCGATGATAACACATAAAAGATATTCGTAATAAATCGATAACTGATTAAATTACTCCAACTACTTGATTAAAAAAAAAATCATAACCATAATCATAATAATGACGATGATGACGATTACAACAACAACGATAATAATAATAGTAAGTAATAATAATAATAATAATAATAATAATAATAATAATAATAATAATAATAATAATAATAATAATAATAATAATAATAATAATAATAAAAAAAACAACAGTATATTATCAACATTAAAGTATATTTCAAGCAAATAAAATTATTAAAACAAAAGTTTTAAAAATATAAATAGACAGAAGGAATTTTTTTAAAATATTGGGAAAACAAAAAAAAAGTTACCCTTACAGGGATTTGAACTCTCGAACCTTAAGCTCAGAGTCAAACAGCTTATATCCACCATGCCATGGTGTCACTGAACTTTTAGAGACATTTAATCATGTCTATTCAGACATTAAAAAATGTATTTGACTGCCTCTCTTATTTTGATATTTTGAACTATGTTAATTGCACGATAGCAGAAATTTAAATATTTCGATAAAAATATTTTTACAACTTTGAATCGGGCTGTCAGTTACTGCACGTGTTCAATCTGGAAGTAGGTCAGCAGTTCAACCGAGATTGTTGTACTTTTCACTCTCTCTATAAAAAAGAGTTCCTTATGGATACTGAATAGTGGCAAAGCACTATTCAGTATCTGATACTGAATAACCACTTCCAAAATAATAAGGCGGCCCGTCTTGTTTTGAGTCATCGGTAGCGTCCATTACCCTCATCACATTGCGCACGTCATCTCGCCTGCTATATTTGTAAATATAAAAGAAAGAAAAAAAAATTTAAAGAAAATATTTACTTACATATTTGTTAAGTAAATTTGCATGGTGATGTTTCTATCGCTCCAAATATTTTCAATATTTTAAAAAAAATAGAAATCACGAACGAATATATTGATTGGAGTTTGAACATTGAATGTCAATCGAACAAAGGATAATTTCAAAACTTACAAAGAATGTAAACAGACCCATTCCACATTGGAAATCAAACAAGACACCATACAAGGTCTGACTCTCTCTCTCTCTCTCTCTCTCTCTCTCTCTCTCTCTCTCTCTCTCTCTCTACCTATCTATCTATCTATCTCTGTCTCTTTCTCTCTCTCTCTCTCTATCTCTCTCTCTCCCTGTGTGTGTGTGTGTGTGTGTGTGTGTGTGTGTGTGTGGTGAACGCGCGCGCGCACACATACAAAATCAAACACACATATACACGTGAAGATCAGATAACATCACTATCAAGAAATATATTGCTTAATTCGTTCACATTCCTTCATATCAATTTTTGAACCAATAATAATAATAATAATAATAATAATAATAATAATAATAAATAATAATAATAATATAATAATAATAATAATAATAATAATAATAATAATATAATATAATAATAATAATAATAATAATAATATAATAATAATAATAATAATAATAATAATGATGATGATGATGATGATGATGATGATGGTGATGATGATGCTGATGCTGATGACAATGATGATGATGATGACGACGACGATGACGACGACGATGATGATGATGATGATAGTAATAATAATAATAATAATAATAGTAGTAGTAGTAGTAGTAGTAGTAGTAGTAGTAGTAGTAGTAGTAGTAAATTTCTATATTCAATAATCACGACAAAGAGAGAGAGAGAGAGAGAGGGAGAGAGAGAGAGAGAGAGAGAGAGAGAGAGAGAGATAGAGAGAGAAACAAATGAACTTATTAATAATCGTGATCTCGAAGTTACCATATAGTGACGTAAATGAACAACATTACCCAGTCCACCTCAGTTGGAGCACAAATGTATCGGCACCTGAGGCGGTTGTTTTCTCGTATTTGAAGATGGTAAAAATTCGAGCCATTTTCTCAGGTAGTCAATGTGGCAACACTGATAGTAATAGCCTGAAATGGATACAAAAAAAAATCCTCTCCAGTGAGGAAATCCAGTCACTCGCCAGCGATGACGCACAGTCCACATTAATTTGTGTATTGTTGTGCTGACGAAGGGTTTGTACCCGAAACGTCCATTGTCTGTTATGTTCCCATACGAAGCCTCTCCGTTTTCATTCCTTCGTTAGTGAATCGGGATAGAAGCTTGGATAGAAGACGCTGTGACAGAAACGGAGTATGTTTCGCACTGTTGACAAAATGTGGTATATACCATTTCTCGGTTTTATATATTTTTAAAAATGCTGTAATCCATTTTTAAAAGATGGATGCGGTGCCAGGCACCATTTGAACCAATAGAGCCACGCCCTTGAATGAAACATATCTGTGTGCAAAATTTGAAGTTCACCTGACAATTCGTAAAAGCTCTAGGATTGAATTTTAAAAAAAATTAAATCAGATTTATTTTATTTACACGTAGTTTGGAGTTGGTAGATGCATAGTCTTATAATTTTTAAGAGGGGTAGATGATTTTTAATACGACCCCCAGTCCGCCCAGCAGTGATTGGGTAGCTGGGTCTGTTAGAGCTGGCAGAAAGTACTGTGCGATAAACGAGTGTCATATCCGAAGGGTAGCAAGCAAATGTTATTGTTTGTTTCACGCTATAGAAACCATGGGCCTAATAATGGTTGCGATGGACTACTTAACATACCAAAATGGCAGACAGATAGAATTTCGTGACCCAGACCATGACAAAAATATAAGAATTTACTCAAATTAATGACTTTCAACATACCAGTGATGGGCAAGAACGTTCGGGTTTACCAAACGATACTTTTACCTGACAAAGACTTTAATATATATATAGAAGGAACGAAATTGACGTCACACAGCTCTTTGTTATTGTTTTTAGACAGCCATTTTAACTATTAGTTCTCACTTAATTCTATCAATCAGACAGTACCTAAACCTATAGCTTCAAAATGTGTTTTTTATGTTTTGTGCGATACCATGTGTGTGAATAGGTGTGTGTGTGTGTGTGTTTGTGTGTGTGTGTGTGTCTGTGTGTGTGTGTGTTTGTTTGTGGAGAATAAGTTAAGTATGATTGCTCGCTATCGTTTTGATAATTTTAGTCAACCCAATTTTAATCACCTATGACCTTCCCTGTTGCAGGTTGATAATGGTGTCAGCATCCCCTATCACCTTGGGCTTTCCATGGGGAACGCTGTTGACGCCACCAAACAATTGACAACGGGTCGAAAAGTTGCAGTGGATGGAATGGTGCCGATTACGTCACAGGTACAGTTTAAAAAGAGGTTAAAGTACGAAAAACAAGAAAAACTTTAAGACAAATCATGATATGCTTGAGCGCGTTCACAGTAAACAATGTTACTTTTACCTTTTCGACACCACCCAAGCACGTTAGCGGGGATTAATTAAATGTGTAAAATGAATCATAGACAGGCAGTCCTTCACAGCATTCAGGCTTACTGAGTTAGGGTTGACATAGAGGAAAG
>NC_088362.1:58503731-58516231 GCF_034508935.2 Berghia stephanieae
ATCATCATGTAGTTCCATATCTGAAGCAGACGTCGGAGGTCATCTTCCGCCAAGCTGATCTATCTCTTGCCAATTCTATTAAAGCAGCGCCACCTTTCTCAGCTTCATCTGTCCAAGTTCTTATCCTATGCTATGGAATAGAAATTCATTAAATGTTTTTTCTTACCTGATCACGACATTACACTCAAATCAACAAAATGCAACATGTCCCAAAGGTCATGGAGCAGCTTTAAATGCTTATAAAACCCCATAAGAAGAATCACCAATGCCATCGATTACACAGCGATATCGAGAAGGAATATGGTTAAAAAGACACATAAAGCTTCTGATAGAAAAAAAATTGAATGCTAATCATAGTGAAATCGATTGAATTTTGTATTTGTCATGTAAAACTTTTCAATAGAGGGAATTTCAACATTCAAGTAAGCTACATAAAATTAGGATAAATTGCCTTTCATTATTCATGTTATTATGTATGTTGATTGTAAATTTATTTCATTTTTTAAAACCACACCAAAACATTTGGGACATCCTGTAGAATAAATAAATTGAAAAATTATTGAAATCAATTTTTCCATGTACCAACTCGGTGAGAAATGCTGCATCTGACAATGCAAGATTCAATTTCCCTGCATATCAAATGAACCCTAGTAACACACTGCTGATGAAGCAGTCTTCGCTATGGCTTTTAGATGAGAGCTCAATATGCCCCATTCTCGTACATTAAAGCTTTTTAAGGTGTCCCAAAAACAATGTTATAAATAATATGAAATTGAATGTAAGTTTCGATTTTATTACAAGAACAGATCAAATGAACGTTTCGGGTTTCCCCTTTATCAACAAAACAGGATGAATGAAATACAACAGATGAGTGAGATAATGTGACAGTGGCGTTGTTACGATGAATAAACAAAACATTGGTTGGCAGGAAATAGTATGCTCCTTTGTCTCACTCATTATCTCACTCACCTGTAGTGTTACATTCATCCTGTTTTTTGTTGATAAAGGGGAAACCCGAAACGTTCATTTGATCTGTTCTTGTAATAAAATCGAAGCTCACATTCAATTTCATATTATTTATTTCTTCGAGCTTCGAGCAACATTTACAAAAACAATGTCAAAAGTCACATGAGATGAGTTGCAAACTTTAGATGCCGCATCGCCAATTCATACAAGATGTAGTGATAAGTTGCGATAGATGATGATCCATCAACTTTCAAAAAGCTGATTTTGAACAATTGCATATGAATCATTAAGGAGCAATTGAGTTCTTTATAAATAAATCCTCGACCTAAAGCTATGTGCTTGCACCTTTTCAGGGTGAATTTCAACATAAAACGGTGGCAGTAATGGTAAGAATTAAGCTATGCACTGGGCTAAACCCCCTTTAGAATTATAAGATTCGATCATCCCAGTTTATACCAATTTCTTTCTCATAAAGCGGACAATAAGAATTGTTTGCTTCTCTTTAAATAGGAAGTTGGCCTATTACAAAGTATTCTCAGGCTGATCTAACAGACCCAACCACCTATTCACTGCTAGATGGACAGAGGCAGACTGCCACCGGTTCGAACCTTTATAAAAAGCTCAAGGACGTCACAATTTTGTCCCTATTATTATTGAACTTTGAACTAATAAAATACAAAAAAAAAACAACATTATTTTGAAGTCAGTTATATTAAAATTTACTTCTACAGAGTTCGACACTTTACAAACATTCTACAAGAAAATTGAGCAGATGCTTGGTGGTCGTGAAGGATTTATAGGAAATGACAAAATGGTAGATATACTAGAAAAATTGGGAATATCACTGGACAGCAAGCTGAGTAAAAATCATTACAAGACCGTGAGCTGTGTGATTCAGTATGGGACCTTTCATGAATTGGACAAACAGCCAGCCAGCATGACAGGCATGGTGGACGTTGTCAAGGAGTTTGTAAACAAATGGAAGGTTGCTACGGATTACAAACACAATCCCAACGTTACCACTATGAATGTGAAGATCGGGACGGGTAAGTTCCAGTATTCCAGTCCTATTGGTTTCTTTTTGTGTTGTTTATGTTATTTTAAGATATATTTGTTTTATTCTATAATCTGTTCATTTTTTTTACGTTGCACAATATGACGAATGCATTCTTATTTATAGGAACAAACATACGAATGCTTGTTTGAAATGAATGAAGTTGACGTCACTTAGCTCTTTGTTATTAAGACCACCATGTCATTCAATTCTCTCATTCAGAATATAAACGATAATGGTTACACATAGTTTTCAGTGTTAGAACAATTGATCTGGTGTATAGAACTGGAGGGTATTTCACTTAAATGTATTGCCCATTTCCATGATTTTATTATGCTCGATTCACTTCATAATTCTTTATTTTTGGTCCCAGATCGTTATTTGGAACCATCTTTTCATGTCATACAGCACTAGTCACGTCACCCATTAGGTGTCTTTTGTATTATCACTCTAAGAATATCCGCCAAAACAAAAAGCTAGGCATTCAGACCTTTGTCGAGCAGAGTAAAGTGTATTGGAAACGAAACAATGCTAGCGCTAGACTTTTGCGGATATTAGCACACCTGGCTATGAACCGTCCTTAACATTGTTCATTTTTGTTACGCAACAAAACACCGTACCATTGAGAAACAGAGTCAACAAGTATCAACGACATTGCCCGTGGTATTGACAATATGCTTTTAACACAGTGTGTTTGTTTGTTTATATTTTAGAGGCTTCAAGCTGCTTGCAACACTATTGTGCTATTTCAATGACAGTTTAAGGAAAATTATTAAATAGTCAAAAAATTTTAGATAAAACAAATTAACAAACAGCTAAGAATAAGATAATACAAAGCTGACAGGTTCAGAGATCAGAAATGTATCTAAAACCAATAGCCTTGTAACTAGTCTAGAACCACCCTACAGTCTCACTGTGACACTGCAACAGAATCAGTTCCAAAAAGTATATACTCAAAATATTACACCAGAACCATTTAATATACCATGATGGAAGTGAAACAAAAGCTGCAAACCGGTGAAGTATTTACCGGTTTAGAGAGAGACAACGTCCTCTACTCACTTGAGGAATTATCCCTACCACTTCCACAAGTCTAAAGTAGATTTGATATTAAAATGTCTTTATTAAAACAAAACCACACACTTCGTACAAGATTAGATTCTGAACCTGTTTTCTTTTGACAAACTTCGTACAAGATTAGATTCTGAACATGTTTTCTTTGACAAAACCAAACAAAGCAGTTATAAAGATATACGGTATTTTTTTAATGATCCCAACAAATCAGCATTCTTTGACTGAGCTTTGGACTTCAGATCTCCTGATATGATATCACACCACAGAGATGTACCGATAGTTGAAATGATTTAATACATTATAATCTTTTCGATGAATTCTTTTTGCATTACATAAATAAACATTGAATGCAGGGCTTGGGGCAGAGAAGTGTGTGTTTCCTTATATTTTACTTGTACACAACACTTAGCTCTTCTAATTTGATTGTGTTAATGTTTTGTGCTTTTATGTATGTATGAAAAGTACGATGTTATCTATTCTAGAACCAAAAAGAAAACATCTTTAAGTAAATTATGAGAAATATTAGATACAAAATTTAGATATTAATCAAAGTCGAACATATTATGTAGGTTACGATTAAACAAAAGGATTTGGGGTTTGCTGGTTTATCTGAATATATTTTTTATTATTCTACACAGACAAAGAAAATCCTGCAGCCACTAAAGCAATCCCATCTCACCCAATTGATGTTTTCAACTTGAGGGTAACATTACAACCTAAACACAGCAATAGTAAGTGAGTCTGTATTTTGGAAGTACACTCAAAGAGAAAACAAAATGGCCCGATATGATCAGATATTTTCTATTGTAACCATGTAGCTTCAGTTTCTTGATGATTGATGTAAGCTGACGGTCTTTAAGGTCTATTATCTCCAATACGCAGATGTTCAATGTCTTAGTTGCCCATGAGAGGTGGGGGGGGGGGGGATTTCATACAACAATGATGCGTATTAAATAAAACATGTAGCATGTGGTAGTACCGAAAGAGAACCACATTTCTTCACTCTTCACCCTATAGATATAATGAAGTTGACGTCACTTGGGTATTTGCTATTGTTTTTTTGTTTTTTTGTTTTGTTTTTTTTTTTGCTATCCACGTTTATGAGTAATTATCACTTAACTGTCTTATCCAGACTATAAACTTCATGTTTACACAGAGTTTTGTGTGTTGGTCCATTATACCTCCGGATGGCAATGTTGTGAGCTTCTTGCCAAGCGCATACTATTACCGATTAACCGATTAACGTAAAAGCAATCTAATAAGAGACCATTTTATTATTTTGAATCTAAGATAAAGACGTCAACCGAGACTAACTTTCTTGATTTCAGCCCTCAGCTCATTGTACCATATTATTACATATATTATTAGAATATACAAATAGTACCGTTTTAAGTAAAAAAGATCCCAATAAAACAAAGTTCCTTTGTTTATTGAATTCGATAGTGTGTATTGTCACCTCAGGCATCCATAAGCAGTTATTTTTTATTCTCATGGAACTGATGTAATATTCAATTTATCTCCCGAGAGATGCTGTTCCATTCTTCGACCAACATCGCAGAGATGTTTACAATATTTCCGTGTTTCTTCTTAACACAGCATCCAACCCAGTCCCATGAATGCTCAGAAGACACGAAAGGTTGGATATATCCCTATATTCACACATGAATGAATTATTTCCATGACGAAACATTACTCCATTTTTTGAAGCGATAAAAGTTCAGAAAGTGATATGTGCTTATATTATGGCCAAGTTTTCAAATAGTTCATTCTACTACCAGATTGATTCGATGGATCATATTTAAACCGTTATCAAACAAATATAATATGCTTGTTGACACTTAACATTCTTTATTTGATTTTCAAAGGTAATACAGTACCTGAAGACTACTCACAAAGGTATGAAGCCATTTTCTCTTGTGTCTATGCTCTGAAGAAAACAGAGATCCTGATTCAGGTGAGTAATATGGGGGTATTTAGTCTTGTTTCAATGTCATAGAACGCACATTGAAGTCCCTTCCCGAATATCCAGTCCTTCCGTCAATCGTGTTTCAATGATTCAACATTAGATTCCAAACCACTGTTGACTAGTTTTGGATATATTATTTTTTAGTTACAGCCTGTGGCCACAGTTTACGGTAGATTTAAAGACAAAATGCATGGCATGTCCAGCATTGGCTGGCATTCTTGAGTCTATTAGGTTTAGGTTTGCCATTACAGTAGAATAAAAGAGACAACAATTTCTTCCGCTATGGTGGATATAATAACAATTTCCATTTTGTATTCAAGAAAACTTCCATCTGCACACACACGCCATCTAAACTACCCTTCGACTTTTTTTTTATCCAATATTAAAAAATACCTTTTCATAATATAACATTTTAATTGTCCATTCGAAACGATCTGTCGTCTCATGATGAAGGTCATAGGTCAAAGATTTTTAAAATTAGTATTGTTCTCTGCCGCTTCTTTAATGAATTGTTGTGCCCTTCAAACACTGTTGCTTATCAATTTTTGAACGTTGTGCGCTGAAATTGCGACAAACCTGGATACTGCTTTTTAAGGTTTGGTCAGAATAGTTTTACTTCAAAAATATCTATCAGTGAATTAAAGCGACCCCAGCTTGTCAAATGTAGGGAACAGTATGCCTTTTTATGTTGTGTGTTTGTGTGTTGGTGTGTAGTATCTCGATCGAGGCTGTTGTGAGTTGTTGTCATGATGTTCCGTTGTGACGTCATATCTTGTTGGCCACCGTATATAAGCGGCAGTCACCGCTTACTCGCTCTCTTTGACCATTTGAATCTACAGCAAACGTTCCTAACGGATAATCAAAATCTAGGTATGTGTACTTAGTAAATCGGGAACTGCCCACTTCGGTGGAGATTCATGCCTCGGGCATATTATTTATTTATTTTATTTTCTCATCGTGAATGAGATGTAAAAATCTATTCACGACAATTGGCGCTGCGACTAATAAAGTTTTACAATTTTCACTGTGGTTTTAGTGTAACTGTAAAATTTCGAACCCTGCCATGAAAATCGTGCATGGAGACACCACGTGCATGGGCACGGGAATTAGTTTCATAAAAAAGAGTTCTGTAAACAAGTCCGTCGTTAGTTAGCATTGTTCTAAAATTTCAACGGATTATGTTTAGATGCGCCACGATATTTTTCCTCTGGATTACATGGGAGTTGGTGGATGCTACCCAACCAGAGAGGTCTTAACTGCTATTTCTGCAGCTATTCGCCGTTTTAGGGGTCGGCAATTCTCAACTAATTATCAGTATTTCAGTGATTTAACTACGATAATATTTAGAGAGATTTTCACTCTACAAAAAAGGAACAAAATATTGGTGAGTACCTTTCCCATTTTCATTGAATTATTTGGAAATGCTTTAAATGACTAGGAGATGAGACCTACTATGCATTATTCCTTATAACTATCTGCTGATCTGGTGAACCACTCATAAAATAGGTGTCATGGTGTTTTTACTTACACAACTAGTCGTAGTCGATGTCTCTAACTCCTGAGTTTAAATCATGACCTACCATGCATACAGGGTAGGGTGCTTATCTTTTATGCATGAGACTAGAGTCTCAATGACTGCTATCTGGAGTACTATTCCTATGCATTGCATGGCTCCCAGATTGCTGGTCAATTACCTCTATCTCTAGTTTTAAAGTCAACAGTAACTGGACTCAACTCAGGTAGACTAGCTAACTAGTCTCTAAGCTGTAAGTGATAACACCAGAAGATTACAACAGAGGTCGAAGTCTATGTCTAAACTGAGTTAATCAAGACCCACCATGCATACAGGGTAGGGTGCTTATCTTTTTTGCATGAGACTAGAGTCTCAAGGACTGACATCTGGAGTACTACTCCTATGCATTGCATGGCTCCCAGATTGCTGGTCAATCAGCTCTATCTCTAGTTCTTAAGTCAACAATAACTGGACTCAACTCAGGTAGACTAACTAGACTAAGTTGTAAGTGATAAATCACTTAACTAGCTCAACAACCTACATAGGCTGCTAGTTTTGTCTCACCAGACAGTAGCGTTCATCTTCATTTACATGTTCCTAACAACCCCTATTAAGTATAGGATGTTTATCTGAACTCTTTACATCCATACTCTGTAAACATATCCATCAGAAGGCGAAGTCGATGTCTAAACTGAGTTTAAATCATGACCTACCATGCATACAGGGTAGGGTGCTTATCTTTTATGCATGAGACTAGAGTCTCAATGACTGCTTTCTGGAGTACTATTCCTATGCATTGCATGGCTCCCAGATTGCTGGTCAATTACCTCTATCTCTAGTTTTAAAGTCAACAGTAACTGGACTCAACTCAGGTAGACTAGCTAACTAGTCTCTTAGCTGTAAGTGATAACACCAGAAGATTACAACAGAGGTCGAAGTCTGTCTAAACTGAGTTTAATCAAGACCTACCATGCATACAGGGTAGGGTGCTTATCTTTTATGCATGAGACTAGAGTCTCAAAGACTGACATCTGGAGTACTATTCCTATGCATTGCATGGCTCCCAGATGGCTGGTTAATCAGCTCTATCTCTAGTTCTTAAGTCAACACTAACTGGACTCAACTCAGGTAGACTCACTAGACTAAGTTGTTGTAAGTGATAAATCACTTAACCAGCTGAACAACCTACACAGGCTGCTAGTTTTGTCTCACCAGACAGTAGCGTTCATCTTCATTTACATGTTCCTAACAACCCCTATTAAGTACAGGATGTTTGTCTGAACTCTTTACATCCATATATATCCACTTGCCGTAGACACCTGGTCAGTGTCTAAATAGGATAAAACCACCTCGAACCCAGTGATTAAACAATGAAAATAGTTGAAAGCTATCAGCTGCGGTGTAGGTGTTGTAAACAAGTGAGAGGGGATCTTAGAGTATTCCAAGTTTACAGACTTTTATCGTTAATGTCATTACTGCCAAGGACCTTTTGAGGTCATCTGGGATATGCAAGCCTTTGGCTAAAACCTTGCTTGACATTCAAGCCCATAAAGGTTTACTCACTAAGGAAGATGTGATAGATAAGATCAGTAATGGCGATATGTTAGAACTTTTTGATTTTCGGTTCCCGAATCGTGCGTTTTTGAGAAGCCAGGCGAACATGTCCCTGGTACCTCTCGCTACAGTTCCCTGCACAAAATCGTTTTGAATGATAATGTGTCTGGTCCTGGAGACAGACGAAGGGACTGTCTGAGCTGCAGATCACAACTAAAGCTGCAGGTTAGCATCCTGAACAAGATGCTACTAGCAATCCTCAAGGAAGTGCTAGTAATGTCATGAACCCTACATTTTGTATTTTGTAACGATGCGAAATGCACCATTCGTAATGCGTGGCACAATCAGCCTACCGAAAACATCCTTTTTGGCGTCCGACCAGGAGCGGGTTCCTTTCGTTCATGATGGTAAATTTTGACAAAATTCCATGGACAAGGTGCCTTACTCTGAGTGTCCTGAACCTGTAACTCACACATTGGACCCACCCTCTCAAGATTTTCTCAAAGGCTTCACATCAATGGACCCACAAAGAGAGGACTGTGGACATGCGAGAGACACAATAAGGCGAACCCGCTGGCTACCACGAAGAACGCCATCTATGAGAAGAACCATAGAACAGGAAGATACTCCAATTTAAGAATCTGGGTCAAAATCTGAGGAATTGGAAGATTGTAACCAAATTAGAGCAGTGACTCACCACACAAGCATTAAAACAGCTGGCGGACAGCAGAGGACTGAGATGAGTGTTGAGGCAATGTTCAAAAAGATATCACTGCATGAGCAAACCCAAAGTAAATTACTCTCATTGCACTCCAAAGCCAAGACTTGGAAGTTATGCAAAGAGGTGCTCAACGTGCACAGCCAAGATCTCGCTCCAATTTCCCACTATCAAGTGCCTGTTTTTCATGTAGAGGTCAAGACCACTATGCTAGAGACTGCTCCAGGATAGGTCGCCCAAAGGAAGACAAGGCGCCAAATGGGCAGGGATCAGTTTGAGCCTGAAATTGATCCCAGTTCAAACAAGGGCAAGTAAAGAGGACCCAGTTTTTTGAGGCACAAAACAGATGTGACTATGAGCGATTTGTGCCCCTACTCTTCGGACTGTACGAATTTTATTGAAATGAACAAACTGAGGAAAACCTCGCCCAGCAGACCAACGACTGAAGACACAATGTAAATCGGTCTAGCCAAAATAAAGAACAGATCGTAAATCCCTATTGTGATGAAGAATGATACCCTTGTCCTTGGAAAATATTTTAATGATCGTCTTTCAATCTTAAAACATCTCAGCCCCATGCCGAACAGACAAGACTGGTAAACGCTGCACAATAATATTATACAATAGGCCCGAATCTCTTCTTCCTTCAAGATGACCACTTTAGACGAATGAAGTGATGGAGAATAAACTGCTAAAATTGCCACTTCCAAGAGATTTGGATTTGTGTGTAAGCATATCCTCAAATGATGTCAATGTGTTACTTAAGGCTGCTCATTGTGGTTAAAATACAAAAGTAAATATGAGAGGCCAGGACCTAACAATTCTAATACATTGGGATACCCATGACATACGTTGAGAATGACATTCTATGGCCCTCAACAAAGATACAAATAAACTCACCAATCAGATCACTTCAATCACCAGCACATTGAAAGTAATTAGCAGCTGTTAAGAATTCTTATTCAGGTCATTTATTTCCTGCCTCTAAATGCACACGACCTGAACCACCGCTCTGACCAATGACAGATGGTCAAGACAAGCGAGAAAAAAAAAAAAAAAAAAAAAAAAAATTGTGGTGACGTTATGAAGCTACATACCCAGGAAGAATATATATTACTAATTGCTTCCGTCATCTGCAGTGCAGTCAATAACAGATAGTTTTTACATAAAAGAATTTGAGCTTATGCCTAAACCCATAAAGGAAGAGGGGTAATTATTGGTGAAATGTTAAAAATTGTTTTAAGCAAGCTCACAAGACTGCTAGAAAACCACTGAAGACAGAGTTGAAAAGATGAAATTCGACTATGGAATTAGAAGAGGCAAAAAGTGCACTTTGAAGACAGAAATTAAAAATTAAAGACGTTTTTATAACTGAATGCAATCCTGATCAGTCCTGCCAACATCATTGCGGATTTAATCTTCGGTGCACTGTTATGTGTAAAAAAAAAAACAGACACAAACTTTAAGAAGAATGGTCAATCAAGAAGCCTCAAACTCTGTCATGACTCATTTCTGTTGCTATGTACAAAAAAAAAAAAATAAAATAAAAAAAAAACCCAAAAAACCCCCAGACCATGGAAAGAAACAACAAAGTATGTATGACTGTCTGGAGCAACATCACGGTCTGTATCAACTGAGCAGAATAGCGACGAGTCGATGTCACCACTGTCAACATGGCAGTGACAGTGATGAAGGGGTTCAATTCCAAAGAAAATACCAGGGAAGCTCAGCCTGATGGAACCAAAGGCTGAAGGAGAAGGGGTAGAGGTGACACTTTCACCTCCCCATCAAAGGGTAGAGGTTTCACCTCCCCACCAAGAAACTTCTCGCATCATGATGACTCAAGGGCACAAGGGACTACTAGAGACATCTGGAGCAGACACCATGCACAGGGAGCCTGATGACACCCCAAGCAATCACAGGTTTGATGACAGCTGAAAAAGGTGCCCTGAACCCAAGACCTGATGATACCAGGGATGGTACCCCTCGGAATCGCAGGCGAGGAAGGGAGAGAGCTACCCAGAGAACCCGACCCAACCTGATGGAACCAGAATAAGCCAAGATGTGAGAAATAACCCATGAGGGTACCATGACGACCATGTGGGCCAGGAAACCATGGTAGTGGTACCCCTAATGAACTGAGAACATGAACACATGAGAATTCACCTCAAGCAGGCGAGGGAGGGAATTATGGCTATACATCAGAAGGTATTTTACTACCTCGATCAGGTGAGTCAGAAGCATAAGCTTCAAAATGATGATGGATACCACCTTGTGGCAGGACCTGTATTATAGACATTAACATGAATTGGTAACGGACATGGTTCCGACTATGCTGTAAAAAAAAAAAAAAAAAAATTCTGACATTATTCCTGGTCATCATCATCTTGTCAATCAATTAATAAAGAGCTCCCCTATCCTGTTAGCAATAATGTAAATACTAAATAAGCTCAATTTTCAGCTGCATTGTTTTAAAGAAAAAATGAGACATATCCACCCATTTACAAGTGCAGCAAGCAACCACACTGATATTGTCTTACAATTTTGATTGCTTATGTTCCCAATTAAATTTAAAATATTACATCCCTCCTAACATGTTATCTTTTATTAATTGTGGTCCAACTTTCATAAGTACTATGTTTTGATATGGATATTTTCAGTAATGTTTTGCGGATTTTTATTTTATTTCAAGTTTTTTCTAGAGAAATTCATTGTACCCCCTGTGGATTTTTATTTCAAGTTTTCAAGCCCCCGGGAAGGGAGATTTATTGTTGTTATTTCCCCTGTTTTATGGCTCAATTGGAGCAACGCCTCATAAGGTAAGAAGTCTTTTTTTTCGTTATAAGATGTCAAACTGGAGAATGAGGTTTGTTTTAGAAGGGGGAGGAATGTAGGGAACAGTATGCCTTTTTATGTTGTGTGTTTGTGTGTTGGTGTGTAGTATCTCGATCGAGGCTGTTGTGAGTTGTTGTCATGATGTTCCGTTTGTGATTGTGACGTCATACCTTGTTGGCCACCGTATATAAGCGGCAGTCACCGCTTACTCGCTCTCTTTGACCATTTGAATCTACAGCAAACGTTCCTAACGGATAATCAAAATCTAGGTATGTGTACTTAGTAAATCGGGAACTGCCCACTTCGGTGGAGATTCATGCCTCGGGCATATTATTTATTTATTTTATTTTCTCATCGTGAATGAGATGTAAAAATCTATTCACGACACAAACATATTCTTGAATCCAAGAAACTTGTTGAAGGAAGTCTCAGATTGTTTTGTTTTGACAATTTGAGAATCATCTTAATCCATTGATATTTGAAGTAACAATTTATGACTTTGTTTTGTTTTACATTGTGCTGTGGTACAGCTATTTTGCTTCTATTTTTCTCAATGACAGAGATTCTTAGAGAGCCACAGCTTATTCCATAATGAGAACTACAAAGCGGAAGGAGAAGAACTCCACACACGGGTGGTTCAGAGGAAGAATCGTGTTATCGAGGCTATTGAAGGCTTCACTATGGTGGATCCTGTCACCATAGATGACAAACATAGGTTGCAAGAAATGGTCACTGATGTACCAGATATGGTGGAAGCTTTTATCAAGGTGAATTTTTTAAAAAGATAAATAAATAAGTAAATTATTTAATAGATAAATTA
>NC_088362.1:58521231-58593731 GCF_034508935.2 Berghia stephanieae
TGCGCCATTCCAAACAAGGACCGTCACCAACCGCAAGTATGCTCCGTGGTATACGTCGGACGTTAAAGAAGCTAAAACGAAGTGTCGGAGAGCAGAAAGACTGCTGAAAACATCAGACCTCATGATTCATCGTGAAATATTCAAGAGCGCATTTCGTGCCTGGAAGACAACAATAAAAAAGGCAAAGACCACGTATTTTCTTTCAAAATTTGAAACTTCTAAATCTTGTAAACAATTATTTAACATCTGCAATGATCTACTTGGACGTGAAAGATGCACTTCATTACCATCTACAACCAATCAAAGAGACTTGCCAGACACATTTGTCAACTTTTTTAAAGACAAAATCCATAACATTCGTTCAGAACTAGATCGGCATGAACCATTTATAGATACAAATACATTCTGTGGTACCCCTTTAGACAAGTTCCAACCAGTTTCACCTGGTTTCATAAACGAGTTGATAAAAAAAGCCCCCATTAAATCCTGCGACCTTGATCCCCTACCAGCACAGCTTTTGGCCAGCTCCATCGATACATTATTACCATCCATTACATCAATCATAAATACATCCATACTGACTGGCGAAGTTCTATCGTGCTTTAAAAGTGCCCTCGTCAAACCACTTCTGAAGAAACCATCACTGGACCACAATATATTAAACAATTATCGTCCTGTATCAAATTTACCTTTTTTGTCAAAACTTTTGGAGAAGGTAGTTCTTACACAATTAACATCTCATCTTAAGAACAACAGTTTGGAACAACCCTTTCAGTCAGCCTACAAACATCAACACAGTACTGAAACGGCGCTTCTTAAAATCTTTAATGACTTGTTATGTAATGCTGATGCTAACAATATCAATGTATTATGCCTTTTAGATCTTTCAGCTGCCTTTGACACCATTGACCATGACATTTTGTTAAGAAGACTAGAAAATACGTTCGGCATAAAAGGAATTGCCCTTAAATGGTTTACATCATATTTACAGGATCGATGGCAGACTGTCGTGGTGAATGGTGTTCAGTCAGAACAAGTATTACTAAATTTTGGAGTGCCACAAGGCTCTGTTCTTGGCCCTGTCCTTTTTACTGTATATATGCAGCCCCTTTCTAGTGTGATATCCAGATTCAATCTGAGTTATCATTTTTATGCAGATGATACGCAAATATATTCAGCACCCCTTAGTAATTTACAGTTCTTAATACAACGAATTACGAGCTGTTTTAATGAGATTAAATCTTGGATGTACCACAATAAGTTAAAATTAAATGATAGTAAAACTGAGATTTTAATGTGTGGAAGACCGAGTATCCTTAAACAGGCAAATAAATCACTAATTACTCTCGGAAATAGCACAATAGAATTTTCAAATAAAGCAAAAAACCTTGGCGTCATCATTGATAAAGATCTTTCCATGACAAGCCACGTGAATAACACCATACAATCTATGTACATAGAAATGAAAAAAATAAGCAAAATTCGTAATTTAATACCGAAGCATATAACAGAACTTTTAATTAATTCCTTGGTTTTATCTAAATTGGACTATTGTAACTCCCTTTGGGCGAATTTAACTAAAGACAAAATTAGCAAACTTCAGGTTGCTCAAAATAACGCAGCCAGGCTCATTGTACGCAATAACGAAAAATACCCGTCAGCAACTCTTCTTCTCCGTGAGTTACATTGGCTTCCTGTTGAAAAAAGAGTTGCCTATAAGATTTGTACTGTTGTCTACAAATCCCTGAGCACGAACAGTCCCTCCTATATTAAAGACCTTCTAAACATATATGTCCCCAATAGAAACTTGAGGTCAAGCAATGACCAATCAATCCTTGTCAAACCTAAGCCATTGCGTAAAATAGGTGAACAGTCTTTTCAATTTCGGCCCCCCATTTTTGGAACTCTCTCCCGTCACACGTGAGATGCTCGGATTCGTTGACAACGTTCAAATCTCGCTTAAAGTTTTATCTTTTTACGTCATAATGTTGCAATATTATTTTCATATTTTGTTGTTGTTAAATTGAATTCGTATCACGTTTCCTTCACACTTGTCTCGCTGTAATATGTTTTGTTTTATATCACTGTAAAGCGCTTAGAGCCTGTGACAACGGGGTAAAGCGCTATATAAATGCCATTTATTATTATTATTATTATTATTATTATTATTATTAGAAGTAGTAGTAGTAGTAGTGATTGTTGTAGCGGTAATACCGTCTGGTTATAGCTTCATATGATAGTTCCTGGGCCAAACGCAACATAACAAGCTGCAGTTATGAACTGTCTTGAAACAAATATCCTCGCCAAGTCACCGGATAGTAAACCACCAGATTGTACATGCTCAAATATTAATAACAATAAATCAAAATACAGTTTACAACGAATTTTTAACAGTCAGTCTTTTTTTTTTTAACTTGAGCTTTCACATAACACAATATCCAATAAACGAGCTGCGGGTGGTTGGATGGGAGCATCACCCTTGAATCATATACCTATGATGTTCGCATGGGTGTACGATCCGATAGTGATGTCGTTTCTTCTTCTCTTTACTAGCCTATCCTGCTTCTTTGGTTTGTGATTGTATTTTTGACAGGGGATATTTTTTTTCTGTAAATCTTCTGCCTGTTTGTTCTTGGTTATTTATAATTTAGCTTATGATATCTTTAGGTTATGATTTTGATTTACATTTGTACTATTTTTGTTAGATTGCTTGTTTTTTTTATTGTTTCAGCGGTCTCTCATATAACCTCAATTGTGTTGGAAGAGACCTAAAGCAACAAACAAACAAAAAAACAATAAACGAGCTCAAAGTGCTTTACAAAGGGTCCCTGACCAACAGCAACACGTATCGTGTAGAACGAGACACGCCTGATTTTACAATGTTTCCGACAGAGACACCGCTGTTAACGGCCAGGTACTCATTTTACACATGAGTACGGTCAGAGAATATGAGAAGAGAGCCTTTTCCAAGGATTCAACTATGCGCCGAGCGAGGCTCGAACCCAGGACCTTCCGATCCGAAGGCGAGTGTCATACCACAAGAAGTCATAACCGCACTTTTATCGTATAATAACTTAAAGAATAATATTTATTTAATAGGTAGCCTATCCCAACCCGGTATAAACCTGACCAAAAAAAAAACAAATACAACAACAACACATATTACAAATTTGGGACAGACAACTTGTCCTTCAAATATTGATCTATTAAAATAACACTCATCTTGGAAAATACTCTCTTCACAGAAGTGCAAGGTTTGAGATGTTTTTGGCAAGATGAGAGACATTTTATTTTAATCAATCATTATTTAAGGATAAGTAGTGGTCTTTTTTTCTTTTCTTTTCTTTATTTTTTTTTTTTTGATCGTTTGTTTGTTTTGTTTTTGTTTTGGTTTTTTGTTGTCTTTTTTGTTGTTGTTTTTTTTTTTGTTTTTTTTTTTTGTTGTTTTTTGTTTTGTTTTGTTTTGTTTTTTTTGTTTTTTTTGTTTTCTTTTTGTTTTGTTTTTTTTTGTTGTTGTTGGTATTGTTTGTTTTTTTTTTTTTTTTTTTTTTTTGGGGGGGGGGGGGGGGGGGGGGGGGGTCAGAGTGCATCCAACAAGACTGTATCATAATGACTTGTCAACAGCAAGATCTAACTGTCACATCAATGTCACTAATGATGTAAACAGCCGTACACGGACAAAACAGGTTCTTGTTTGTTTTTTCTCTCTAAATAATGGTCAGAATCCTTTTAATTCAAACATCGATCGATTCAAATGATATTCAACTTGTTAAAAAAAAAAAACTATTATATAGTGCAATATCCACAAAGCTAGCCCTAAGCGCTTTACAAGGGGTCCCTGGCCAACAGCAACATGTAACATAAAGAACAAGACATGACGACTGTTAGGCGATATGACAATTTTTTTCCGACCAAGACAACGTTGTTAACGACCAGGTACCCATTTTACACCTGAGTACGGTGAGATAATCTGAGTGAAGAGTCTATTCCAAGGACTGAACTATGCACAGAGCGAGGCTCGAACCCAGGGCCTTCCGATCCGAAAACGAGTGTCATACCACTAGACCACATGGCCGCACCCTCGTGTAGTAAACAACAATCAAACCTAAGACCACTTTGGAATCAGGAGTTTTCAGACTTGTTGACAAGTTGAGATCAGAATTAATCGATTGATCTGTAAGGTGATGATGATGATGGTGGTGGTGGTCAAAGTTTTTGGAGGATTTCTTTTCTTTTTTTTTTTTTTTTTCCAAAATTGGAAAACTATGTTTCGTCAGAGACGGATGCTATGAATGGTGACATTAAATAGCGTAATGTTTTCATAAAACAGGTTGTGAATGCACCTGTCCTGTCGTACTCTTAAAAAACAGGTATTTAAAATTTTGGCCTGAAAACCTTCAAATATCGATTGATTAAAAGATTAAAATGACCCTCATCTTGGCAATAAAACTCTCAAACCTGGGACTTCCGTGAAGTCAAAAACTCTCAGTTGAGAGCTATTCCCAAGATGATAGTCATTGTAATCGATCGATATTTTGAGGATGGATTTTCTGGTCAAAATTTTAATTACGTATTTTTTTTCGTAGTATAACTGTATTGCTGTTTACACATTTTTTAAATTTCATATATTAATATCAACAAGAGAAGTACCTCACTCACTTACACCAAAAATGATAGATAGAAAGAAGGCTTTCTACCATTGTTGCTTTACATCGAATCAGACTAAATACCAGACTGTTCGAAATGTCAACGCCATTATTAGGCATAGTTAACCTACCAGCAACTTGAAATAATGATATTACGGGTTGTCAAATTAAGATACAAAAAAAACAAAAACAATAATAATAAGGATGTGATTTGTGAAGTATTGGGATATGTTTTCACCCATGGAAATCAATAGTAGTTTGTAAACACATCTGGGCGGAAAACATTTCTGTGTGTGCGTGCGTGCTGTGTGCATACGACAGTGTGTCAGAAATCAAGGGGACCACATAGTGACAAGAGAAACATTTCTTGTGCTTTGTTGTAAGTTGAAATGTAGTTTAAACTAGTTTCATTTTTGCCCAATTATATCATCATCATCATCATCATCATCATTACCATCATCATCATCATCATCGTCGTCGTCGTCGTCATTATCATCCTTATCACCATTCATCATCCTCATCCTCATCATCATCATCATCACCATCAAATATAATAGACAGATTAACCACTCAACTGCCGTACTCAAGAAAAACTCATATTTAAAAATTTGGCCAGAAATCTCGCCATTCAAAATATCGATTGATTTAAATGACCCTTCTCTTGTCAAAAACTATCGAATCTGGGATTTCGATAAGTCACACACACACATGCGCGCGCGCACACACACAATGATGATATGCGTATAGGTAAGATACTAATAACATCCGCCAGCCGGATATAACGTATCAACACAAAACTATGTGTAACATTAAAAGCCTGTATAGTCTGATTGACGCATATTATTAGTGTAAGAGAGTTGAGTTACAAGTTGAAATTGACCTTATTGTTTATACATTTAATCTTTAAAGGCAGTCTGTCTCCATGAAAACTGTATACGTGTGTGTGTGTGTGTGTGTGTGTGTGTGTGTACGTGTGTTCACTGTATTTTGACATGTGCTTGTGTATGTGTAAATGTGTATGTGCGTGTGTGGCTTGTGTGTGCATATTTCAAACTTAATCTATCCGCAATATGTATCTACCATGCTTTCATGTGCATGAATGGAATATTAAATAAAGGTTGTTGCTTCACTCATGAGATGCCTAAATATCAACTGTCACATATTGTATTCACGTTATTTCAGAAAGCTTGATTCCCGCCTCGCCTAATCCCCCCCCCCCCCCCTTCTCTCTACCCCCCCCCCCCCCCCCCACCATCATGCCCCGCCTCCCCCATCATGCTCCCCCCCCCCCCCTTTTTTTTTTTTTCTTTTTAAAATTGTTTTGTTCGTTTTACAAGTAATATTTGAAATGAAATGAATTGTTTCCAACTTGAAAAGGTCTATATTTCTATCAGCGTTCGGCAGTTTAATCGTAACATTTATAAAACTGGTTGTATCTCGGGGTGGGGGGGGGGGGGTTGTTTTGTTTGTTTGTTTTTTTTTCTTCTCTATTTACCCTGAACTTCTACTGCACGTAAAATAACTGCAAGTGATCCAAACAGCTTGCGTGTACTACTTTTATATAAATATAAATCTGTCAATCTAATGTTAGTTCCTCTCTCTCTCTCTCTCTCTCTCTCTCTCTCTCTCTCTCTCTCTCTCTCTCTCTCTCTCTCTCTCTCTCTCTCTCTCTCTCTCTCTCTCTCTCTCTCTCTCTCCTCCCCTCCCCTACTAAAGCCCCCCCCCCCCACTTCCTCCAAACTTAGAAAACGCCCCTCTTTATAGAAGGAACGAAGTTAACGTCAGTATTAATGTTAGAAAGCCATTTTGATGATATTATGTTATCACGAAATTATATCAATCTGACTATCAACGTTCAAGGTTATACATAGTATAGTGTGTAGGTATGTTTAATTTGGCTGGCGGGTGTTGTGAGAATTTTACCAAAACGCATAACCTTATTGGTTGTTGATACAGTCATGCATGAAACGAAGAGCAACAATATTCATAAAATTTCGTCGCCGCATTTGTATCCTCCTCCTCCCCCCCCCCCCCCCCCCCCCCCCCCCCCCCACGATCGGTTATATATGCAATGCCTTCCACCTGGCCCACCTAAACCTCGGTTGGTACGATTGATTATTATTATTATTATTATTATGATTATTATTACTATTATCATCATCATCATCATCATCATCATCATTATTATATAATAATAATATAATAATAATAATAATAATAATTGTTATTATTGTTTATTATTATTATTATTATTATTATTATTATTATTATTATTATTATTTTTATTACTATTATCATCATCATCATCATTATTATCATTATTATTATTATTATTATCATCATCATCATCATCATCATCATTATTATTATTATTATCATTATTATTATTATTATTATTATTATTATTATTATTATTATTGTTATCATCATCATCATCATCATCACCATCATCATCATCATCATCATCATTATTATTATTATTTTTATTATTATTATTATTATTATTATATTATTGATAAATAATAATAATAATAATAATAATAATAATAATAAATAATAATAGTAATAATAATGATTATAATAATATTATTATTCTCATTATTTTTATTAGCGTTATTGTTGTTGTTGTTGTTGTTATTATTATTATTATTATTATTATTATTATTATTGTTATTATATTATTATTATTATTATTATTTTTATTATTATTATCATTACACAGGCTATGACATTTGTACCAATTTGATTCGCTTAGAGGAGATCTGAATGCTATTGCAAAGATCACCTGTACTGATAATTTGATCCCACATAGAAGACTTCCTATGCCTTATGCTTATAGGTAAAGGTGTGAGGCCGCGTTACTTTTATCATCCGAACACATAGTATGCCACACTGATCAATCACGATCGATGTGTAGATAGGGTCAATCTTACGTACTGGTCGTTTATTATGTCAGCAGTTATTGTAGCTGTCCAGGTTCACGTCTCTCGCTTTCGGCAACACACACCGCGTACTTAGGCACGAGCACGAACCATTACGCTGCACTTTGCACAACTTTCACTTTGTTTTTGGTTTTTCAGGCTTCCAGTCTTCCAGTCACACTCTGTTTTGTTTTGAACATATTTTTTTCAATTATAACTCAACACCTAATTATACCACAGACATGTCGGATGCAAAAAAGATGGCCCACTCTAGCCTTGACCAACTCAAAGCATTGACAACAGTTGTTGCTGACACGGGAGATTTCGAAGGTAAGTGGTGGGGACTGGGGAAAGATGTTGCGGCCGGCCGGTCACATTCGGCACTGGTCACTGGCGTGAACTTGTAAAGACCAAGTTTAAATAAATATAAGCATGATGATTTCAAATATTTAAGCTGTAGTCACACAATATTTACCATACTTGCCTTTTTTCATTGGCATTGGCATTGGGGAGGGAGGGGACTTGCGAGGCTTGCACTTGCAGCAGACCATACCACCATATCTCATCCACAACCAACACGAGATTGAGAGGAGATTCTTGGTCTTGTCATAGCTCAACGGACTGCCCTAGAACTAGAACCACAGGGTCAGTCAGGCACAATATACATAGGGAAAAGTATAAATGAATCGCCATTCTCACATCTCTCATTCGTCTTTTTATTTGTGTGTGTTTTGTTGACAAGGAGGAAACACGAAACGTCTTCATTAATATTAATAATCAATTAAATTCTTATTGCTTATTTCAAGCAGCACGATTTTCATTCTTTCTCCTTACGTCCTGCTCCATTGTCCAGCCATGAAGACATTCAAGCCTACAGATGCCACCACCAATCCTTCCCTCATATTTGCTGCCGCTGGTATGCCTGCCTATCAAAAACTGATTGATGATGCCGTGACATATGCCAAAAATCTTGGAGGGTTTGTTATATTTGTATTGTTTTGTCATTTAGATGCTCTCTTTTATACAGTGGAATCCTGATACTGCCATACCAGAAAGATTGGTTGGCTTTAAACAAGGTTCACTGTATCCATTATCAATGGAACACGCTTAGAAAGAGCAAACATTTGGGACCAACAAGAGGTGTTGGATCTAAGTTTAAGAAGCAGTTAACTTGAAGAGTGTTGACTTAATGCAGATTTCACTGTATGTCATTGAATGTTATTCTCTAATACTAATATGATAACTTTCTTTGTGAGATTTGTATTATTAGATGAATTCTATATACATTTTAAGTCTTCATTAATCAACATGTTCTGAGAGACTGAAATAGCAACAAGAACTCCATTAATATCTTGTTCCAGATAAATGTAAATTTAGGCGATATTACAATTTTTTTCCGACTGAGACAACGCTGTTAACGGCCAGGTACTCATTTTACACTTTGAGTACTGTGAGAGAATGTGAGTAAATGCGTTATTTTTTTGTATTTTTTACTGGAATTCAGCGCTCAGACAAGGGTCGGCCAATGTGTTTGCATAAAAGTTCAGTAAATTTTGGCTTCCTGGATTGGCAACCCTGAACAATACAATGAGTGAGCTCTTACATTTTTATTCTCTTCTTTCTTAACCAGGACAGAGTTGCAGAAGATCAACAATGCAATGGACAAAGTGTGTGTAAATTTTGGTATGGAGATTTTGAAAATCATTCCTGGAAGGGTCTCGACAGAAGTTGATGCCAGGTATGGTATTACTTTCACAGTGGTTTACCAGCAGATCACTTAGTTGAGATGCTAGGTCAAGAGGTCACTACTCTCCTTCTCTTTACCTGCGCTCTGGCATGGCACGTGCCTGCAGTCAGTGAAGTGAGTAGTCTAATTGGTCTGATAAATAATGGCATAACCATCCCACAATTATCTTAAATGTAAATCTATATCACTCATATTATAGATTGAAATCCCCCTCACACAGTGGACTAAATATCATAGATATCATCAGTATATTTCTTTCTCAGGAACACAGCAAAGTAGACTCACATTTTCACTACATTTATCAAATATTTCTGGAATCCCCACAACAACAATCAGACGTTGCAGTTTATTATTATTCACACTAGTACATAGTACAAACTGTCTACTTTCTGTTGCACTAATGTTAATTCAGTTCAACAAATATGTAACAAGTGTAGGGGTGGGGTATCAAATTTCACTGGGAATATCTAGCAGTCTATGAGATGTCTAGGCTATCGTGGGTGATGAATTTGGACCAGTTACACAATGTAAACAATGTCATAATCATTTCCTGGACTCCCTACTGACCATGGAACACTTTACTACATTGATTCTACAGTTTTGTCATTAAACGTTCCCACAAATATGGTAAAGGAGTGAAGAAGTCATACTTATTGTAGTACAGGAACGTATATATATATATATATATATATATATATATATATATATATATATATATATATATATATATATATATACACTCCCTCTGCAAGTAGCCCTACAATAATAGTTCTTAAAGATACATCTGTTACTGATCTAAGAAATATGAAATGAATGGGTTTGCTTCATTCATGTCTCTGGTATGGGAAGGTTTTATTCCCCAGCTGCACTACTTGTACATTGTGAATATTGAGAATAATGTCTGAATATCTGTTAAATCCTAGGAGGTGCCACTATTATTTTCTCTATCTTGGCTGTGTCTGAGTACCCTCTCCCCCTCTTCTTATTTTCCCCAGTCAAACTTGCCTTTGTGGAATACTATCTGTACTAACTGTTGATGTTATATCGTTGTTGTCAGTGGTATGAATTAGGTGTAGTGTGAATGTGATTCATTTCTCTTAGCCTGTCTTTTATGTTTGTATGTAATATGTGTGTATATGCAGGATGTATGGGTGTATGTATGTGTGTGTGTGTGAGAGAGAGAGAGAGAGAGAAAAAGAAAGAAAGAGAGAGAGAGAGGAATACCTTTTACTACCATATTCATTGCTTCTATTATCTACTACGCCACTGTGATGGTGTTGTTGTTTGGTGTAATGACGGTGGTTTTGTTTCTATTTTTAATAGTGAAGTAAAACCTACACACACAATATATTGCTTTATATGTTCTTTAGGAGTGTGTTAAATTGTTTAATCCACTTATCTCCATATCTTTTAAATACAATACAAAATACAAATGGAGAGAACATACCAGATGTCCAGCCCATTACATTTATGACCATTAAAAACGTAGTTAAAATGTGTTGAATCAGAAATGAATGTTTTACTGTGTGTAATAATATTAAGACTGGACAAAGCATTAATCAATTTCGGAATCCAACGTCTGATTTTAAAGATTTGAATTTTTTATTGTCCGCACAACAACAAAAATATTTTAAAATGGTAGGGATTTTAAATTTTAAATTGCTTATAAAAACCTATCAGAATAATCACAATAAAACGAAAAAAGAACCAAGATAACAAGTGAAAGTAGTACTGTCTGTTCCGTAAGTTAATATTATTGTAATGTAAGTGGTCATCTAGATATGGTGTTGTATTACATCATGAAAATGCAATACTTTGCGTCTTAACCCTCAAAAAGGGGAATCCCCGTCCAGGTAGCCACTTTTACAGCATGCAGCTGCTGTTGTCAGTCACTTGCTGGGTTCCAGTAGTATAACTAAGTGATCCGATTTTATGAAGAAATAAACAGCAGGGAAAAATTTGTTTTGGATTTATATATATAGTCGTTAGCATTGTATACTGCAATACTGCTGATTATTTAGGTCAAAAAGAAAACAAACAACCAAAAAGGTGGCAAAAACGTTCACATTACCAAGGAAACAGCTGTGTACTATTCCAAATGTCATGTTGACATTCTGATCATGACATTTTGGGAATGTCAACATGACATTTTTGCTCAGAATTTGGATTACATTTAGCAGTATTTAGGGTGAAAATAGATATCTTTCAGTTTTGTTTTATTGCAATTTCACAAAGGAAAAATAAATGTGAAATTTTATAACAAAAGATGTATCTTCTATGTTTTTATCAATTACCTCTCAAACATACATTTAGTGATGGAATATTTTCAAAGTCTTTGAGAAAATGAAAGTCAAGATTGCCTTAAAAAAGCCTTAAAAGTGATAAAAGTTTCATATTTCTGACTTCGAAGTTAATTTTAACATCTCTACCATCTTGATATAATACTGTTTTGAGGTGGTGGGCCACCTATTTGTTTTAGAGTTAACCTGAGACTATTATGATGTAATTTATTGAAGTGTTGATAAATAAAGACCTCAAGCGCCTCGATGACACACAAGAACTGAGATGCAAAAAGGATTTAAAACACCTGAGATCCCTTGCAGAAGACCGTCGTCAGTGGAATGAGCTCACTCAACAAATCAGAGAAGCTGCCAAAGCGTCCCAGTCCGAAGATTAGGAGGTGATCGGCAATAAGTCAAGTCATTATGATGTAATACTTTATTTTTAATTGTTCCTGCTAATAATAGTAATATCGTCTTTCACATCTAGGCTGTCTTTTGACATTGATGGCATGGTGAAAAAGGCTCGTGCTCTGATCAAGCTCTATGAAGATGCTGGCATTAGCAAAGAAAGAATCCTTATCAAACTGTCCTCAACTTGGGAGGGAGTTGAAGCAGCAAGGTTTGTATATTGTCAATTTTTTATATCATCAACCGTATCGTTCTGATACTATCATGTCGCCAGAAATAAATAGGTTATTTTTTATTTATTTTTTTCATATTTATCTCAGTTGTCCCTATGTGGACCCAAAACAAAACAATGCAAACCTTTAGCTCAGTTTGTCTTAGCTGATTGTGTAATTTGGACTGGTTAGATGTCATATTTATAATTTTTTTCCTCATTTAGTTTTTCTTTTCTTTTTTTCTTTTTTCGGGGAGTGGGGGGGGGGGGGGGGGGCGCGTGTTCTTTTTTATTGTGAATGTTGGCACTAGAATTGTACACTTTTTTTCCCTCTATTTCGTCTCTTTTTTATTTATGTATTTTTTTTTGGTCTCATAGTATATCACACAGCATATCGATGATCGGCGGATCAAAACTCTGAAGTCTACATACAAGCTTTGCACTCCGTGTTTTATTTAATTTTGTACAGACCAGACCTCTGATGAAAATTGAGACTTCAGAGGGTTTTTTTTTAGCCGACCATTGATCTGCCGATTTCAGGGGAAAGCTTGATTATACAGTAATTATTATATTTTAATCACAAGATTGATGTCATTATTCATTTATACTCAACACATTGTTGGAGGTCTAAAGTGAATTGGGAGGGGGGGGGGGGAGTGACAACAAAAATGAGATTTTAATCATTTTTAAACCCTTCTGCTTTTCCAAATTAAGAATCAAGACAATACAGTGGAACTCGCATAAAGCCAACACGTCTTGTCAGTCCTAAATTTTCTGTACTTTATCTATGTTCCATTGGTACTGGATAAAGTCAGCTGATCTTTATGGTCCAATGTTGTTGGCTTTATCCACTGTAGGTAAATGGCATACATGGTGACTCTACCCTTCTAACAAGAAATTAGTGTTTGTTGTTCTGTTTCTGAGTTTATTATGATTCCTGTTTTATCATTGTTTTTCTGGGGGGGTTTAAAATCTTTTGTTTGCTGTTTTTCAGGAGATTGGAATCTGAGTTTGGAATTCATTGCAACATGACTCTTATCTTCAATTTCTATCAGGTGTGTAAGAGTTAGTTTGGCTTTTTTATTATTATTATTATTATTATTATTATTATTATTATTATCAATATTATTATGTTATATTTTTCACCTTTATTTATTGTACAATACAGAATTTAACGTAAGAGGAATTTTGCTTTTAAATGTTCAAATGTTTATTCTCTTCCCAAGCAATAATTGTCTCCATTGATGCGGATTTTTTACAGACCTGCCAGTTGTCTTGGTAAAATCAAGATCAAACATTTTTATTGAGGTCAGATTCCGCCGTTCCGGGTTCAGGTCTAAACTCCTGATTTGGAAAGCAATATTGCGATTATGTGGTCTTGTGGTATGACACTTGCTTTCGGATTAGAAGGTCCTGGGTTCAAGCCATGCTTTGCGCATAGTTGAGTCCTTGGAAAAGGCTCTTTATTCACAATCTCTCACCATACTCAGATGTAAAATGAGTACCTGGTCGTTAACAGCGTTGTCTCTGTCGGAAAAAAAATACTTGTATTATCAACTAACAGGCGTCATGTCTCGTTCTATATGTTACGTGTTGCTGTTGGTCAAGGATCCTTTGTAAAGCGCTTTGAGCATGGTTAGGGGATATTGCACTATATGAAAGCTCAAGATCCATTTTATGTTACCAAGTTGTCAAAGAAAAACAAGAAGAATGTATATATTCTTAATTTTTTATTTCTTTAACCTTTTCAATTTGGACGAGATGAGTTTGTTGCTTTAAGAATTTTATTTGATAATCCATCTTCCTTCCCCCCCCCCCCCTGCTCCCCTTTCCCTTTATTTTTTGTTTTCTTTCTAAAATCCTACCCTCAAGGCTGTGGCATGTGCCAATGCTGGAGCTACTTTGATCTCACCGTTTGTTGGTCGTATTTTGGATTGGTATGTTAAAAATACAGATCAAAAGTCTTTCGAACCATTGGAGGATCCAGGTAAATCATTTTTATCATGTGGTTAACACCTTTGGAATTCAAAATATTCTTTACAATTTATAGATTCTGTAATGTTGCATTTTGTTTTAAATAGACTAAAAGTACTATAATGATATATATGTGTGTGTCTCAGGTCAGTGCCCAGCAAAATTAACAGGGTTGTCCCTGCCTGTCTCTCACTTAGCCTAACACCCTTTGCATTAGTCAATGCACTATGTTTGTTCGGTGTGTCACTACCATGATGACACGGGCCTGAAAGTCTTAAATTAAAGCTTGGATTTATAACACAATAAACATGCTGTAATCCTGTATTATTTCTGGTTTATCTGTATTTTCATATCAAGTGATTGACGTTTAACTGGTGATATTTTGTGTTTTTGAATTTCAGGTGTTAAGAGTGTGACAAAGATCTACAACTATTACAAAAAGTTTGGATTCAAGACTGTGGTAATGGGAGCTTCATTCAGGAACACTGGTGAAATCCTGGGTCTTGCAGGGTGTGATCTGCTTACTATTTCGTAAGTTGGACATTGCTTGTATGGTTTTATTCCAAATGTTATTTTATATTAAAAGTTAAACTTTAAGGCTGTGGACATTTTAGAAGCTGAACAATTTTACATTTTTGATTTACACAAGACATGAAAGAGCGTTATCTTCTTTTATTCTCAATATTAGTACAGTGCGAAGCATATTCCTCGACCTTGCCCAGACAAATTACGTTTAAGGCAAAGAACATGTGAAAATGTTAAATACATTAAACTTGTACAAAGAAAGTAGAAAATTGTATAAATTTGGTATATTGAGATCGGTTTGGGGAATGTGTGAGAATGAGAAATGGGTACTGCACTGTATATCTAAATAAATATTGACATGATATTTACAGAGGTGCCTATCATCCCGCGATCCGCGGAATCATCCCGCGAAATTGCCTTTCATTCCGCGATCCCGCGATCCTGCTTCATATTCCGCTTTTTTTTTCGACCGGACCGATAGTTAACGAAAATTTATGTGAACGGTGAAGGGTGACTTTAGACACATTGTCTTGATATCCGATTCTCTTGGCCTGCGAGTACGATTACCTAGAGACATGAATCCGACGCAAACAAAGTCAAAGCCTTTTAAGGTATCGATTCTAAAATTTCAGTCTTCACGAGTTGATCAAAGTAAAGTATCAAGTCGCCCAACCTAGCCTTCGACACCCGCGTTGGTCAATCGGTCATTTAGCGCCCGTTGCCTATTAGCGTCGGTCAATCATTCATGCATTCCTTCTTGTTGCAGTAGAAGACATCCTCGCGCCTCTCCTATTCTGTTTAATTTGGATTCTCGTGCTGTGGTTTATTCAGTGACTGATTTATAATTGAATTAAGAGTTATAAAGTGCTTTTCAGATTTCATTCTTACGGAACGTGTCACATTTGGACTTGTGCTGTAAGTGATTGATTTCGTTAGACAGTCAGTCTATCTAATATACTATTTATACTATCTCTAAATCCAATTGTTTTAGATCAATTAGATCTCTACTTCAAATAACTATTATTATAGTATAGATACTAAGCTAAACTGAATAGTGGTAAATTCAGCTTGATCTGGATCTAGATAACATTACGTTTGAAAAATGGCACCGCCAGCGAAAAAACCTAAAGTTGAGCAAAAGTTTAGGCCAGAATATACAGCAACCTGGGCTTCTATCGTGAAATCTAAACTTGGGGATTATCATGCTCGTTGTGTTATTTGTGAGACAGATTTCACTATCAAATCGGGTGGATCAAGTGATATCGATAGGCATGTGAAAACAAAGAAACATCAGGATAATGACAGATTAAAATCCAAAATGAACTCTGTGTCTTCATATTTTACTCTTACCCCAAACCCACTCGATGACAAAGTGATAAATGCAGAGATGCTGTGGAATAAATTTTTAGTTGAGCACAACTTACCAATTGCTGCATCTGATCATGCTGGAGCTTTGTTCAAAGCCATGTTCCCAGACTCAGAGATCGCCAAAAAATTTTCATGCGGGAGAACAAAGGCAACAGCCATCAATAATTGTATGGCAAATGAAATATCTAATGACATTGTCAGCAAAATGAAGACTCAGCCATTTAGTATTTCAACGGATGGAAGTAATGATGGAGGTGAGGGACAAATGTATCCAATTGTGGTAAGGACTTTTGATGAGGAGTAGGGAAAAGTAATGACTGATATGTTTTCTCTGAAAACTTGTGATGGTGCCTCTACTGGAGAAAATATATTCAAAGTGTTAGACTCTGCATTGCAAGAAAATGGGATAAAGTGGAAAAATTGTTTGGCATTTGCATGTGACAATGCAAGTGTCATGACAGGAAGCAACAAAGGTGTGAGTGCTTTCATTCACAGGGAGAACCCAGACGTGTATATAAATGGCTGTCCATGTCACCTCCTACATATTGCTGCCAAAACAGCAACCAAAGAACTTTCAATAGATGTGGAAGAACAATTAGTGGATATATATTTTTATTTAGATAAAAGCAGCAAAAGGAAAAAGGAATTCGTCTTTTTCCAACAACAGTGCGGTACATCTCTCCATGCCATCATTAAGCATGGTGCCACAAGATGGCTTTCCCTGCAGGCCTGCATAGAGCGCATGCTTGAACAATGGGAGCCCCTAAAAGGATTCTTCAAATCCGAACTGGATGCCTTAGGATCCAAGGACAAGGAAACCTCAAAACACACTCGCCTTGTTAGTGTTAATAAATTCTTTGCAAGCAGTAGTTCTAAGCTATATTGCCATTTTCTGCTTGAAAATCTGACAATTTTCACCTCTGCAAATCTTATGTTGCAAAAGGAATCCCCCAAATTCATCGCCTCATGGGGAGATTAGATGAGCTTATTACAGATTTGGTTGTGAGGTTCATCCGTGGGTCTGCTGTCCATAATTCAAACACCATTTTTGATATTGACGTGAGCGACAAAAAAAATCAATTGACCAGGAAAGATTTGATATTAGGTTCAGCCACAAGAGATTTATTTCAAAAGCTCCAACTAGATCCCTCTTTCTCAGGTCAACAAGAGGACTGCTTTGTTAAAGAAGTGAAGAACTTTTTTATCACTGCCCTTAGATACATTATTAGTAAATTTCCTCTGCAGGACAAATTTCTCATGAATGCTTCTGTTCTGGATGTAAGCAGGAGGCTCTCAAACAGATATTCCATGGTGGAGTATTTCATCAAGAGATTTCCCTGTCTTATCCCAGATGAGAATGTCCAAAATCTCCACTTGGAATTTGCAAAGTTTCAGGCAGAGCCACTGTCCAACGAAATTCTTTCAGAAGAGAGGATAGATGAGCAGTGGCATAAAATCAGCCAGATTAGGACCATGGACAATATACAGAAATTTCCATGCCTTAGTAGAGTGATGAAGGGGTTGTGTTGCTTAACCCATTCAAATGCAGACACAGAGAGAGTGTTCAGTTTAGTTAGGAAGAATAAAACTGATTTCCGTTCTTCTCTCTCCACCCAGACCTTGAGCTCTCTTATTGTACAGAAGGTACACATGTCATCAAGAGCTCGGGCCTGTTACCAACATACTTTCTCCTCTGCTCTTAAAAGGAAGGCCAAAAGTGCTTACTCTAAGAGCCTGCAACCCTCTGATTAATTTGTCAGGAACATAATATTGTACATAGTGTAAATAGGCTTGTTGTTTTTTTTATATATTGTTTTATGATACGTGTGACTGAATATATTTGTAAGATTGTTAAAAATTATGACTGGAAGTGGAATACCAACGGATATGATTAGAATGCAAGATATTTAAAGATGACTGACTGACTGGCAGTGGAATAAAAACCAACCTTAGATCTGAGAAACTCGAAAGATGAAAGAATATTCGTGGTAAGTGGATTCCTCTTTTTGGTCTCAAATTCCTCTTTTTCAGCTTTGAGATTCCTCTTTGGAGTATGTTAGGGTAGGCACCTCTGTATTTAATTCACAAATTGAGCTATGATAGTTGTCAGTCTGGTGTATTGAATATAATGATAACGATGAAAGATAATGTAAAGGTCTTCCAGAGCCATAAGGCATATACAATGCAAGAGTTTGATTTAGACTGGTAAATTCTCAGCCAATCTATGGAATCTTTTATTTAATAATGCATTCCTTTATCCTTGTCTTCTCACTTCACTGCTACAAATGATTATGAACAAAATGTCTTTCTGACTCTATAATTAATGCATTACTATTCTACACTTTTTCAGACCAGCATTGCTTGACAAACTGTCCCAGTCCACAGACACTGTTGAACAGCATCTCAGTGCCAAAGCTGGTAAGATTGATCTCAAAAAATATGAACTAGTTCAAGATAGTACCTGTGCCAAAGTTTTAGATGACTATCTTATATGATGACATGTTTGTTTTTGTAACCACACAAAAAAAAAAAAAAAAATTGCAGCACAGTACAGATATCTCATATTAGCTGTGTCTCGCTCCAAATCCATGACTTTGCTTTCCATTTATTTGTTCACCCAGCAATCGTTAAAATGGATAGTTGAGTCTCTTTAGATAGATAGAGAGAGAGTGAGGAGGACCACAGGCTTTCCCTCTCATAGCTTGTTACAGGAAATAATATAATATGGAGTATGTTGAAGATGGTGATGGTGTTTTAGGGGAATGGTGAAAGTGAAGGATTGTAACGAAAATATTAGGAAGGTTGTTGTGATGATGATGATGTTGTTGTTAATGCCAGTTTTTTTTTTTTTTTTTTTTTTTGGGGGGGGGGGGGGGTTTCGATGACTACGATGTTACTAGTGTGCATCTGTGTGCGTGTGTCTATGTCAATATTGTATTGTTATAAATGTGTAACCAAATGACAAATTGACACTTTTTTTAGGACATTAAAGATTTATTATTATTATTATTATTATTATTATTATTATTATTATTATTATTATTATTATTATTATTATTATTATTATTTAATCTGGTGAAAATGGTCACCTTTCCACATTATGTCATAACCAGGGACATTGTATCCACCAACAGGGCACTCAACTACAGCTATCTAAGCATAGGTTAGGTTTACTTTTTACTGTGCAGTTGACCGACATAGTATTAAAATTGATTGTACCCATAAATCAAAACAGAAACAAGATTTGATAAATTGTTCCATTTTCTAGATGGATTTGAATCAAATCCACTATCTGTACTACTATTCAGATATAGAAGACGATTATTTACAGTCACATGTGTGTTATATAATATAAGACTTGCCAACCACTATGATTTCTCTATTTCAATACACTTTAATAATAATAATAATAAACTTTATTCATCCTTTACGGAAATTGTACAACAGAGGTGGCAAAGAAAAGAGATGATTTATAGTATTACCATTAAAAATACACAGAAATCAGCTGTAAATAACCCATTAATATCTCAAAATAAATTAAATAAGAATGTTTCTATTTGATGCAAAAAAAAAAAAAGTGATTATTATATATTTTGAGTTCGAAAAAAATTATAATATGGGAATGTTGACCTAAATATGCTAAATTCAAAAGGTCGGGATTTGTAAAACAAAGTGGAATGAATGTGCAAGAGTTAAAGTATGATTCAATTATCTCCAGCTTGATGTGAGTAGCCAGATAGACGATTGCCAAAGGAATTACTGGGTTTTCTCTATAAATTCAGTGAATATTAAATTTTGATTGTTGCTGATATTGAAAATATGATTTGTAGGGGGAAAATGTGAGAAAATCAATCTAAATGTTGGGGAAAATACGATACTCTTTTTAAATGGTTGAGATTGGTTAGCACGTCTGTAAAAAGGATCATTAAAGATCTGAAGAATATTTATTATTTTTAGAATGTTTCTTAAATATAAGTATTTTTCCGCAAAGTTCATATGTTCAAATAGTGTTTGAATAGGATAAAATGTTTATGTTTTGTTTTTTCAATTCTTTCTTCTTTAAAAAAAAAATATTTCTTCCTCTTTTTTTGTTTTTAAATTTTTTTTATTTTTTTTTTAATTTGATTTTCTAAAACATGTTCTGTTCGTTTTCTCAATACAGCTAGTGTCATAGATATGGAGGAGGTAGAGGTAACAGAACAAAAGTTCCGCTGGGAGATGAATGAAGACGTGATGGCCAATGACAAATTGAGTGAAGGAATTCGTAAATTTACCCAGGATGCATTGAAGCTTGAAAAGGTTCTCAAGGATAAATTGGCTGTCTGAGCAAAAAAAATTAACCTTTTCATCGTGATCTGGCAATTTTATTATTTCTTTAATTTACGAAGGAATGAAAATGTTAAACACATTTAGTATTTGGGAAGAACTACTGTATGTTACAAGATGTTTATGAAGTAGTGCAGAGTTTTGTATTAATTATGGTGCAAATTATTTTGTCCATGTAATGGTTTTCAAATGTGATTCTGAAGTTTTTACTTTAATAATTCTTTTATTTTCCTTTTATCTTTTTCTTTTTTGTTTATTTATTTTTTATTTTTTCTTTACCGTTATTTCATACTTACTTTGAAAAATTATTTTCACAGTAAACTGAGAGTTGTTGATGGGATATATTTTTAGCACCCAGTTATAAATCAGCTCTCATTTTTATATGCCTGGTCTTTATATCTGTGGCCGCAGTTGCATTTGGCTTAATTATTTCATTACGTTATATTAGATATACACCTGTTATACGCACTTATTACAAATCAAATAACTTGGGGTTCTTTTTTGTAATGCAACCATTTGTTGATTGTTATACCTCTGACAATAAAAGATTCATCCTTAGCCATTAGTTATGATCTTCAACTATTTTTCATTTGTGTTGTTGTGTCAAGGGTTGGGTGGAATTCCTATTCGGAAAGGGAAACATTAACCTCCCCTGATGTGGTGGATTGTTCATTGGTTTAACCTTGCTATCGCTTCTCTCCCTTTCTCCCATAGTGGGCAGGGAGGAAATTACTGTGTCTTCTATCCCCCTATTTCTGCTTTCCAACATGCTTTCTCACTTTGTCTTGGAATGAGATTACTTGGTTTTGTCCTGGCCCTGGCTGTGAGAGAAACAGTCAAATGTATAGTTAGTTTTGGGAGTTGATTTTTTTTTGGTCTTGGTCTTGTATATCATTGCTCTTTTATGCACAGTATTATTTTTGTTTTACATATGATTTGTAAACATTTGAGTGTGTTCCTCTTAGTGGGGACCTGTGCTTGTGTCAGGATGAGACATTTAGGTGATCTCAAACTAAGTACAATGATAGTGTGCTCTTGGAATCTACACCTGTTTCCTATTCAAAAGTAATTCCCCTTTGTCTTCCCTTTTTCTTGGGTACTTTAATTGTAATTCTAGAACTGTTTACTATCCCATTTTGTTTCTATTTACTGGAGCTGATATGACCTGAATGTGTTGAAAGTACCATAAAACCCTTAAAAACATAAACAAACAATCTTCTATCCCTTTAATTCATTTATTGTCCTTTCCAAACAAATTTGATATTTTTAGAAAGAAGAAGAATAGCACTTTTTTATGTGCAAGAAATCTTTATAAGATCCTAACTTAATTATGAGGAAATGCCGGTAGTTTGAAAAGAAAGAGACCAATATTTCCAGAGAAATCGTGCAGTGCAGTTTCGACTAGCTACAGTTAACTTAGTATTTAACTTCCTTCCTGTAGGGTTTTGTTGATGTTGTGTCCTTAATGGATCACTGACATGACGTAACTATAGTACTCTAGTCAGCCGAGATTACTGAACATGATGTAATAAATGACCACTCTAAATCTTTACGATATTGTCTGTCTGTTCAATGATCTATAATAATAATAAGCATATTTATATAGCGCCTTTCGTCGAAACCTCAAAGCTTTTTAAAATTCAAATACAATTCAACCAAAATATGAAAACAAGAGCATAAAAGGGCTTCAATACATCATCAATATAGATGTAACGTACAATACATTTAAAATTCAATTAAGTAGATCTAAATATTTTCTGAAATTATATGTTATCAGGGCTTTTTTGAAAATGTCTATTGAGCTCGAAAATCTCACTTAATCTATTACTTCTTTTGATGCTTGATATTAACAGGGATTTTGCATTTATCCCACCCTCCCTTTTTAAGCAGGTTTCAACCGTATACATTTTAAAGCAGAAGCGTACCGGTCAGTGCTGGGAATAACTTGTAATATAGATAGAACGAAGTTGACATCACTCAGGTCTTTGTTATTGTTTTTTGCCATCCATGTTTATGAGTACGTAATTCTCACTAAACTGCATTAACCAGACTGTAAACGTTCGATGTTACACATAGTTTTGTGTGTTGGTCCGTTATACTTCTGGATGGCAATGTTGTGAGTTTCTTAGCCAAGCGCACAGTATCTATAGACAACCAGAAAGTTCAGAGCAAATCAAGAACTGGCCAAGTCCAAAAACACCATTAATGCGATCCAAAGATTTATAAATCAGTATAAAATAGCAGAAGAGGACAGTGATTTTAGAGTAGATATGCATTTTTTTAATATTGAAAATTGTCACATCTGTAGAATTTTCCCTTCCCCTGGAACAGCTGCCCTTCGCTAAACACCAACTTTCTTCTTGTTCAGAACCATGAGGTCCATGGAGCAAAAGTTTTTCCTGGTTTCTATAGTGTGAAACGGACAATATCAATTGGATAGGACGCTTGTCTATCTCAAAAGTACTTTCCACCAGATCTAACTGACCCAGCTACCAAATCACTGCTGTGTGGACAGGGGGTCAGAAATCTCATCTGCACCCAGGTCAATCTCGGTCCCTTTTCGTGTGAAGCGAGTACTCAATTGGAACCCTCAATTGACACCAACTTGGGGAGAAAGAAAAAGGCCGAAACTAATACTAAAACGTTTGTTTTGTACACCTATTTTGTCTGTAAGAGTGACATCTCAACCACCACCAAAAAAAGTTATAGCCAAAAATCGATAATCTTTTGGAAGTTATGGCCCCTGAAAGGTCAATCGGTGCAAAAAAATCACAAGTGTCCTGTTTGTCTTTAACACTGCATATCTCAAAAAGTATAAGTACTAGACATATACAATTGGTATCAAAATAATGCTAATTGAATGTACTTTTGAAAAATATAACAGTATGCTCATTAGCCATATTTCATAACCTTGAAAATTGATGATAAAAGCGGAAAATAGCTAATTTTGACAATTTTTAATAGATTTTCTCAGTCCACAAGAAGGCAAAAGGGTCCAGAAGTGGGGTTTTTTTTTGGAAATTATGTTGACTATAGCATTTTAGCCAACCAGTCTGAAAAATAAACCCAAAAGTATATGGTGATTTGTGCCATTTATTATTAAAATTTGGTAATTCTAGTATTCACGGATGATAGAATTCTGGCCTCGGTAACCTCCACCTATCTCTCCATGGACACTTTGTCTGCCTATATATTCTGAAAGAGCATTATCTTGACCACCACCAAAAAAATTTATAGCCCAATATTGATACTCTTTCAGAAGTTATGCTGATTTGAAAACAAAGAGTTGCGGCCCTTAGCAAAAATAGGGGTAGGGTTGCTTTGAACAACTGCTGTGTGAATACTATTCATGTGATATGCATTATTTTTGCATCAAATGTAAGGGAAATGATTGCTGTAACTAGGTGCATTATTTAGAAAGATCAGATTAAAACAATTTTGCCATAAAAGTTCATTTTTCACCCTTTCAGAAATAAAAACGCATCTAACGAAGACTAAATAATAGACTCTTGCGACAACTATAAACCTTTAATCTATTATGGGCTCTTTATGAGCCTTAAGTTTTTAAAACTTTAGTATTGTGAACAACACCAAAATAAAATTAGAGGCTAAAACCCATACTCATTGGGGAGTTATTGCAATTTCAGAATATATGGTTAAGTCCCATTGATAAATTAGGGGTGAGGTTGATAAAAATAAAATGGCTGCTCTGTGAATCCCATTTATAAAAAATGCATAATTTTAGCATGAAATATAAGATAATTCATTGTTCTAATTTAGCAAATAGTTAAAAGAATGAGATTCATACGTTTTGTGATAAAAGTGCATTTTAAAAGTGAAACTGTATCAATATGGTAACAGATTTTAAGAAGATAATCGCTAAAATTCTTACACAAAGATTAAATAAGGACATTAGGTCTGCAAGATCAGGCATCTTTAAGTCTTTGAACACTAGTTTCTTTCTTATCAATAAGGTACAGTCTATAACATTGCCTTTAGATTGTGTACTCTGTGTCCGAATCACTATCTTCTGCACTGTCAGAATCACTGATATCCTCACTGTCCAAATCACGGTCTTCTTCCCTGTCATCACCTTGTCCATCAGATAAACTGTCATTTTCTTCTTCATTATTGATATCACTAGGGACTATATCTGATAATTCATCTGGCAGGAAAGAACCACTGTGCCACTTGATATCTAGGATACCCGAACCATCACTGATCCATCCACTACTTTCAACACTTGGGAGGTTGGGTACTTGAAGTGATGCTCTTCTCCAAATCAAAGTCTGGAAGTTTGCCCTGCTTATATGGAGTACAAGAACATTCCTACATGGAGGCAGCTTAGAAAGGTCAAGACCGCTTCTACATGAAAGAAGGTTTCCTTTGCTGCTGAATGTCTCGCTAACTTGACACAGATGTTTTCCTCTTACTGCTGTCACACTGTGATGCTATTGACAAGGTATTGATTTTTCAGACTGGAACTGGAAACAATAGACGCCAGATCAATATAACCAGGTTAGAAAGATTTATGTCCAAACCCCTTAGAGATGCCCTATTGGGTCTTCATGCTTTCACAGGGTGTGATACCACAAGCTTTTTCGCAGGGAGAGGAAAGGTCAAAGCCCTGAAACTTCTGCTGATAAATGAAGATTTGATCAAGCTATTCTCATGTTTTGGAACGACACAAAATGTATCAGAAGGTGACATTCTAAAACTTGAGGCATTTGTTTGCCGATTGTATGGAAAAGCTTTTACTAAAAGCGTTGACGAAGTAAGATTTGAAAAAGTTAGCGAGACATTCAGCAGCAAAGGAAACCTTTCATGTAGGAGCGGTCTCGACCTTTCTAAGCTGCCTCCATGTAGGAATGTTCTTGTACTCCATATAAGCAGGGCAAACTTCCAGACTTTGATTTGGAGAAGAGCATCACTTCAAGTACCCAACCTCCCAAGTGTTGACAGTAGTGGATGGATCAGTGATGGTTCGGGTATCCTAGATATCAAGTGGCACAGTGGTTCTTTCCTGCCAGATGAATTATCAGATATAGTCCCTAGTGATATCAATAATGAAGAAGAAAATGACAGTTTATCTGATGGACAAGGTGATGACAGGGAAGAAGACCGTGAGTCGGACAGTGAGGATATCAGTGATTCTGACAGTGCAGAAGATAGTGATTCGGACACAGAGTACACAATCTAAAGGCAATGTTATAGACTGTACCTTATTGAGAAGAAAGAAACTAGTGTTCAAAGACTTAAAGATGCCTGATCTTGCAGACCTAATGTCCTTTTTTAATCTTTGTTAAGAATTTTAGCGATTATCTTCTTAAAATCTGTTACCATATTGATACAGTTTCACTTTTTTAAAATGCACTTTTATCACAAAATGTATGAATCTCATTCTTTTAAACTATTTGCTAAATTAGAACAATGAATTATCTTATATTTCATGCTAAAATTATGCATTTTTTATAAATGGGATTCACAGAGCAGCCATTCTATTTTTATCAACCTCACCCCTAATTTATCAATGGGACTTAACCATATATTCTGAAATTGCAATAACTCCCCAATGAGTATGGGTTTTAGCCTCTAATTTTATTTTGGTGTTGTTCACAATACTAAAGTTTTAAAAACTTAAGGCTCATAAAGAGCCCATAATAGATTAAAGGTTTATAGTTGTCGCAAGAGTCTATTATTTAGTCTTCGTTAGATGCGTTTTTATTTCTGAAAGGGTGAAAAATGAACTTTTATGGCAAAATTGTTTTAATCTGATCTTTCTAAATAATGCACCTAGTTACAGCAATCATTTCCCTTACATTTGATGCAAAAATAAAGCATATCGCATGAATAGTATTCACACAGCAGTTGTTCAAAGCAACCCTACCCCTATTTTTGCTAAGGGCCGCAACTCTTTGTTTTCAAATCAGCATAACTTCTGAAAGAGTATCAATATTGGGCTATAACCTTTTTAGGTGGTGGTCAAGATAATGCTCTTTCAGAATATATAGGCAGACAAAGTGTACATGGGGGGGGGGGGGGGGGGGGGGGGGGGTTCCGGTAGCCCGCGGTCTATATGTGTTGTTTCCATATAGAATGAGTCACATTTACTACCTTTATCTTTCTCTCCTTTTTATTGGCTCATTTAGTTTTAGGCACCTCTTGTTTTTTGTTTGACACCAACTTGACGACCATAAATAAATCTCATCTTTGTTCATCCACTTATCCCCCCTGGGGGAGTTTTCGCCACATGGTTTTTCTGAAACAGCAATATATCTTGAGTATTAATCCGGGTGTTACCGTTTTTTCAAGTGTCATTTACGAGAGTTACGGCCCTTGAAAGGTCATTAGGTGCAATTTTTTGTGAAATCGTTTTTGTGCATAAAATGGTTGTTTATCACCTTAAAATTGTTTCACATACAATCAATAATGGAATTTTATTGTAATTTCTCATTTTTTGCCTCATATCATAAAACATTTTACAAAGCCATATAGCGTTTTTAAATCTTTGATAGCCATTTTCTCTATAATTTGAAAAAAAAATCTATTACAGTGTACTTGTTTCCCTTCAGGATGAATAAACAAGAGGGATTTTGCACTAGCACAATTCAGGCATGCTTCAGGGACATATAGCACAAATTAACCCGGGTGTTACAGTTTTTTCAAGTATCATTTACAGGAGTTATGGCCCTTGAAAGGTCATCGGGTGCAATTTTTCGTGAACTCATTTTTGTGAATAAAGTGATTGTTTATCACCCTAAAATTGCTTCAAATGCAATAAATAGTGTAATTTTATTGTCATTTCTCATTTTTTGCCTCATATCATAACATATTTTACAAAGCCATATAGCCTTTTTAAATCTTTGATAGCCATTTTCTCTATAATTTGAAAAAAAAATCTATTACAGTGTACTTGTTTCCCTTCAGGATGAATAAACAAGAGGGATTTTGCACTAGCACAATTCAGGCATGCTTCAGGGACATATAACACAAATTAATCCGGGTGTTACAGTTTTTTCAAGTATCATTTACAGGAGTTATGGCCCTTGAAAGGTCATCGGGTGCAATTTTTCGTGAACTCATTTTTGTGAATAAAATGATTGTTTATCACCCTAAAATTGCTTCAAATGCAATAAATAGTGGAATTTTATTGTCATTTCTCATTTTTTGCCTCATATCATAAAATATTTTACAAAGCTATATAGGGTTTTTAAATCTTTGATAGAGATTTTCTCTATAATATGAAAAAAATATATATTACAGTGTATTTGCTTCCTTTCAGTGATAAACAAGAGGAATTTTGTACTAGCACAATTCAGGCATGATTAATGGGCATATAACACATATACATTTGTAACATTTGACCTTGCTGTAGCAAAGAAAGCTTACGATATTGTCTGGCAAAACCCACAGCTTTACAAAACAGTCATTATTCACCTGGGTGTCTTTCACACCATAATTTCATATCTTGGTGCCCTGGGAAAGCTCCAAAGTGGATCTGGTTTTGAAGAAATTGTGACTGAAGCAGGGCTATGTGCACATGGTTCTATGGATAGGGTTATGAGTGGAAAGAACTACAACAGGGCTAAACGAGTGCAGGTGTCTGTTTTGGAGGCTCTAGAGAGGCTTCTGCTTGCAAAATTTGAGCAGGACACAGATTCAAAACTCAGTAAAGACCTCATGTCTTACATAAAGGAATTCACCAAAGGAATTTCAAGCCATACAGCTAATAAAATTCTCCAGTCAACTGTGTATGCTGAGTTATTTTCCCAGTATGAAGCCTTCAAAGAGAGTGTCCGCTCAGGAAAGTACGGAAAAACTGCACAATACTGGATCCAATACATGGACAGAGTTTGGCTTCTCCTCCAGTTTCTGCGAGCTACAAAGACAAACAAATTTCTTCTTCATATATCTTGTTTAAAAGAACTGTGCACACTGCTTTTTACCATGAATCACCACAATTATGCCAAGTATCTCAGTGTATATTTTGTGTCACTAGCCAACCTGATTCATTCCCACCCAGGGGCAGAAGAAATGTTACAAGATAATGAATTTAGTGTCTCCAGATCAAGGACGCCTGCTGGAAGAATAGCAGTTGATATGACCATTGGACAAACAATAAACAAACATGCAAAGACAAAAGGAGGTATTGTTGGGTTCAGCAAGAGTCTTCCAAGCTATTACCGTTGGAGTGTAACAAGACACAATCGAGCAGAATATGTATCAGCAACCCAAAGAATGATCAGCAACAACAACTGTATAGATATAGACACCCACAAAGAATTGAGCCTTGCAGAAAAAAGACAAAGTGAAAAGCGAATGCAAAAGATCCTCCAGGCATTTTCAGCATTTATCAATCCCTTTGAAGTTGAAGATGGTCTGGTCAGTCTAGCTTCAGGAATGAAAGTGCAAGAGGATGTTGCTGATGACCTGCTAGCCGTGGAAAAAAACAGGAAAAAGATTGTTTGAAAGTTTTGTTGAAAACAGACTGAAGGAAAAGACTGTAGAATTTCACAAGCCATTAGAAAGGAACAAGACCAAGACATTTGCATCATTGAGGAAAGTGGTAACAGTGAAAAAAGACATGAACGTGGTCAAAATCAAGGCACAAAGAAATTTATTTGGCCAGCTTCTTGTTTTGTCCCAAGAGCACAGTGTTGATCTTCAAAAAGTTCTTCAATATCCTCTAACACCTACTCCATGGTCGCTGGCTTCATCAGATGGTTTACCTCTGAAGACCAACAAAGCAACTCTGTTGCACAAGCTCACGCCTGACAATTCATTAATGTTCGAGGATTATGCAAAAAAAAAAAAAACAAACACCGTTTACATTGTTGATGGCAATGCACTGTTACAAACTCTGTCAGCAATCCCAAATACATTTGGTGAAGTAGCCAAACTTACATTTTCTTCCTTACCACAAGCAGCTTGTGTACACTTTGTGACTGATACTTACATAGAAGATTCAATCAAAGGTTGTGAGAGATTGAGGAGAGGATCTTCTGAAGATAATGCATACTTGTTAAGAGGATCTGCAACAACAGTGCCCAGACGTTGGAAATCATTTCTCAGCTGCGTTGATAACAAAAGATCCCTTATCAGGTTTCTCCTCAAGGAATGGGAAAGTAACGAATATGCAAAGAAACTGAGAAACAGGGAAATCTTCTTTGTCTGTGAAGAGAGATGCACCTTACTTTACAGTGACAGGGATGAATTTACCACAGCTGTACCTTGTCTAGATCTCTACTCATCACAGGAAGAGGCAGACACACGAATTATACTGCTCTGTCAATATGCTTCCCGCCAACCAAACTGTGAAACAATTGTTGTCAGATCACCAGACACGGATGTCTTCTTACTTCTCCTTTCATTCTCAGAGACAATTGGAAAGACCCTGATTTTTGATACTGGCTGTGGCAACAACAGGCGACAAATCAATGTCTCTCAGATAGCAAAGACTTTGTCTAAACAGATGTGTGATGCATTACTTGGTGTCCATGCATTCACAGGCTGTGACACAACAAGTTGCTTTGCTGGGCAAGGAAAGCTGAAAGCTATAAAATTTCTTCAAAAGGAGGAAGATCTTAGAATTCTGTTCTCCAGATTTGGAACATCAGCAGCTGTTTCGAGTAATGACTGTCTCATGTTAGAGTCATTTGTGTGCAAGCTGTATGGCAAAACCTCATGCACAAGTGTCAACAAAGTGAGGTATGACATAGTTCGCCAGCGTTTCAAAGGAAAGAAAGGTACCATCTCATGCAGTGGTGGAATTGATATGTGTCAGATGCCTCCTTGTAGTCAAGTATTGTCACTGCACATATCAAGAGCCAACTTTCAAACTCTCATTTGGAGGAATGCAGTGTGCCAGAATCCTAGCATTCCAAAACCAGAGGATAACGGTTGGCAGAGAAATTCTGCAAATGAATTGGAAGTACAGTGGTTCAAAGATGCTTTCATTCCAGATGAGTTGCAGGAAATTGTGTATGAAGAAAGCTGCACCAGTACTGACGAAGATACATATGCCGAGGATGGTAGTGATAGCTTTGACAGTGATTTCCTTGACGACACTTCAGAGGACGAAGAGGATTTTGCTACTGATGATGAGGATATGTAATAAATTGGTGAGCAGTGCAAACTGTTAAGGAGTAAAGCATGTTTGCAAAACACATAAGGATATTGTTTTTATGTACTTACTGCATCTTGAATCAAGAATCCCTTTTGAGTATCAATTATTCTTCATAATATAACAATGCGATTTCGTTCAAAAGTCTTCGGTAATGATGCTTCACTTGGGTTGTGAACAAATTAGTCTTTTTTCATGATACATCTATTGTTTTTACCACACCTTCAACTTACTTTTAAATGTGACAACTGGACATCAATACCATGTTTAAAAAGAATGAAAATTATGATGAATTTGGCATCCCACAAAGTGGAGAAAAATGTAAGGGTTGCGTACACTTTTAGTTTTTCCTGTGACGTAGAAATATGAAGGTTGTTGTTGAGGCTTGGGCCATAGCTTTCTTCTTTGCTACATTTTTAATGAACATGCTGTTTTAGGCCATATTTAAAATAATTTTTGTGTAAAACACTGAAATAGCCCATAAGTTTAGATATGACACTTCATGAGATTACTGACAAATTGTTTCAACTTTCTGTGAATTTATATAATATTTACAAATTGAAAGCTTGTGCACATAGTTTGATAGTATATTCAATTTCCTTCAGTTTGATACCCAATTTGCATATATTTGAATTAATATTGTAGTCTCCAGAGCATTTGAAAGAAATGTTGTCTCTTTTTTTGCAAGGGGACACAACTCACTTTTTTCAAAGAGCCATAACTCTCTTAAATGACACTTATTTTTACGGTAACAGTGGAATTTGTATGGCCAATAAGTTCTATTATTTGAAAAACATTGTGGCATAAACTCCCAAAGGGGGGGGGGGAGGGGGGGTCCCAATGGCCTAAGCACTAGTAGTATTCTTCGAGAAATGACGAGTTAAGAAGAGCATTTTCCAAAGACTTGACTTTGCACACAGCGAGATCCGAACCAGGCCACAATAGACCAATAAATAAGGGAGAAGGCAAAGGTGGAGGATAAAAACCTAAAAAAGTGTATGTATTAAACTATGATTGACAAATACAACTAAAAATCAGCATGTTTCAGTTGGAGGTCTGAGGTTCGATACCCATGTTTTCTTTCTTTATGTTTTCTAATTATTATTATTTTTTATTTTATTTATCTCTCCTTTATTTTAAATATTATAACTTTGAAACGCATCCTTCCACCTCCGTTCTCCCACCTTCATTCTCTCTCTTTCTCTCTCTCTCTCTCTCTCTCTCTCTCTCTCTCTCTCTCTCTCTCTCTCTCTCTCTCTCTCTCTCTCTTCCATTGCACACACACGCACACATTTACAAATGTTCATCTATATTATTATGACAATCTAATATAAATATAAGTATTTTGTGATTACTTGAAAAAGGCCGAAACGTCGTCTGTTCTGTGTTGTTCATTCATGAGTCAGATTTACTCCCTTTATCTTTATTATCTCCATTTTATTGACCCTAGGCACCTATAGAGTTATTCGTTCGATACCCAGTCGAGGAAGGCTGAATTTTTGGAACATTTATAGATCTTCTTGTACAGATTTTTCTTTTTGCTTTGTCTTGCACTGCTTCTCACAAACTTTTTCAGATTTTCACAAGACCAGAAGTCGATTGTCATACCTTCAAACATGACCATTCATAAAGCCACACAGGGCAATAGTTTTAATACAGAAGGAAAAGAGATCCAAAAGAAATTTTTAAAGTCCCATCGAGATAATATAGAAAATACTTGTCCAGTTTATATTATAGGCACAGGATTCTTGCTCGAATGCTTACAAAGAACTAACTAAAAACCACAGGGATAACGGAGAGTTGATTCACAGGGGAATCACAGAATGCATAAACATATTTGGCCATTTTTCTCAAAGAACTCTATCGGAGCCCCAGTTAAACCATAGGTCTAGCATCATATCAGCGACGCGAAGATAAAATTTACTGCTATTACGTGAGATGATTAACTCACTCAACCCTAACACCGACTATATCCGTTGTTTACCCGGGTTACTTTTACCCCATGTCTATTTATTACATTTTTCTGAGACTAAGTATAGGCGAAATATCAAAGCTAATGTTAGTTTTTTACATCTCAATGATAATTGAATAAAACTATCTATGCTCATGCTCATTATTAATGCAATTTTTTTTTCCAATTTTGAAAAGTAGCAAAAATCCCTAGGATTGAGAGAGTTAAAAGAGGGTTGAAAGAAACAGGAGATACAAAGGAAAGTCTTCCTTTTTCTAATTTTTTTTCTATCCGCCCAGCAATGGTTAAGAGAGAGACCAGAGGGTTGGAAGAAATAAAAATGCACTTCCCTGGCCATTAGATATAATGGAAAGAAAGTCTTCCTTTTTCACGAAGTCTACTAAGCAGTCGAGATGGGGTTTTTTTCTCTGTCCACCCAGCATGACTGGATAGCCGGTTCTGTTAGATCTGGTGGAGAGTTCTTTGAGATATACTGGCGTCTTATCCTGAGGATAGCAAGCAATTGCTATTGTCCATTTTATGCTATAGAAACCGGGATAAACACAGTCTCTATAGACCTCGTGGCTCCGATGAGGGGCGCTGGAGGGCCCGCAATAAAAACCAACATGCAATTACAATTATAAAGTGACAATAAATTAGGGAGCAGGCACTGGTGTAAGATAAAGATCAGATAAAGAGTGTTATGAAACCGTGCCAGTGATGCAGACGAGGTTTCACAGCGGAAACGCGTAGGTACCATTGTGAAGAAAATAGGCATTAAATCAAATCGTCCCAACTATCGGGTAGCCTCTGTGGTGTGATGGTAGCACGTCTGACCGGTAATCAGGAGGTCTGAGGTTCGATCACTAGTCAAAGCAGACTGATATGGGGGGGGGGGGGGGGGGTCTTGTACGTACGACGGCTATAAGTAGTATTCTTCGAGAAATGACGAGTTAAGAAGAGCATTTTCCAAAGACTTGACTTTGCACACAGCGAGATCCGAACCAGGCCACAATAGACCAATAAATAAGGGAGAAGGCAAAGGTGGAGGATAAAAACCTAAAAAAGTGTATGTATTAAACTATGATTGACAAATACAACTAAAAATCAGCATGTTTCAGTTGGAGGTCTGAGGTTCGATACCCATGTTTTCTTTCTTTATGTTTTCTAATTATTATTATTTTTTATTTTATTTATCTCTCCTTTATTTTAAATATTGTAACTTTGAAACGCATCCTTCCACCTCCGTTCTCCCACCTTCATTCTCTCTCTTTCTCTCTCTCTCTCTCTCTCTCTCTCTCTCTCTCTCTCTCTCTCTTCCATTGCACACACACGCACACATTTACAAATGTTCATCTATATTATTATGACAATCTAATATAAATATAAGTATTTTGTGATTACTTGAAAAAGGCCGAAACGTCGTCTGTTCTGTGTTGTTCATTCATGAGTCAGATTTACTCCCTTTATCTTTATTATCTCCATTTTATTGACCATAGGCACCTATAGAGTTATTCGTTTGATACCCAGTCGAGGAAGGCTGAATTTTTGGAACATTTATAGATCTTCTTGTACAGATTTTTCTTTTTGCTTTGTCTTGCACTGCTTCTCACAAACTTTTTCAGATTTTCACAAGACCAGAAGTCGATTGTCATACCTTCAAACATGACCATTCATAAAGCCACACAGGGCAATAGTTTTAATACAGAAGGAAAAGAGATCCAAAAGAAATTTTTAAAGTCCCATCGAGATAATATAGAAAATACTTGTCCAGTTTATATTATAGGCACAGGATTCTTGCTCGAATGCTTACAAAGAACTAACTAAAAACCACAGGGATAACGGAGAGTTGATTCACAGGGGAATCACAGAATGCATAAACATATTTGGCCATTTTTCTCAAAGAACTCTATCGGAGCCCCAGTTAAACCATAGGTCTAGCATCATATCAGCGACGCGAAGATAAAATTTACTGCTATTACGTGAGATGATTACCTCACTCAACCCTAACACCGACTATATCCGTTGTTTACCCGGGTTACTTTTACCCCATGTCTATTTATTACATTTTTCTGAGACTAAGTATAGGCGAAATATCAAAGCTAATGTTAGTTTTTTACATCTCAATGATAATTGAATAAAACTATCTATGCTCATGCTCATTATTAATGCAATTTTTTTTTCCAATTTTGAAAAGTAGCAAAAATCCCTAGGATTGAGAGAGTTAAAAGAGGGTTGAAAGAAACAGGAGATACAAAGGAAAGTCTTCCTTTTTCTAATTTTTTTCTATCCGCCCAGCAATGGTTAAGAGAGAGACCAGAGGGTTGGAAGAAATAAAAATGCACTTCCCTGGCCATTAGATATAATGGAAAGAAAGTCTTCCTTTTTCACGAAGTCTACTAAGCAGTCGAGATGGGGTTTTTTTCTCTGTCCACCCAGCATGACTGGATAGCCGGTTCTGTTAGATCTGGTGGAGAGTTCTTTGAGATATACTGGCGTCTTATCCTGAGGATAGCAAGCAATTGCTATTGTCCATTTTATGCTATAGAAACCGGGATAAACACAGTCTCTATAGACCTCGTGGCTCCGATGAGGGGCGCTGGAGGGCCCGCAATAAAAACCAACATGCAATTACAATTATAAAGTGACAATAAATTAGGGAGCAGGCACTGGTGTAAGATAAAGATCAGATAAAGAGTGTTATGAAACCGTGCCAGTGATGCAGACGAGGTTTCACAGCGGAAACGCGTAGGTACCATTGTGAAGAAAATAGGCATTAAATCAAATCGTCCCAACTATCGGGTAGCCTCTGTGGTGTGATGGTAGCACGTCTGACCGGTAATCAGGAGGTCTGAGGTTCGATCACTAGTCAAAGCAGACTGATATGGGGGGGGGGGGGGGGGGTCTTGTACGTACGACGGCTATAATGTGGTCTAATAGGATGACACTCGCTTTCGGATCGGAATGTCTTGGGTTCGAGTCTCGCTCGACGCATAGTTGAGTCCTTGGAAAAGTCTCATCACTCATATTCTCTCACCGTACTCATGTGTAAAATGAGTACCAGGCCGATAACATCGTTGTTCTGTCCTAAAAAAATGTTTAAAAAAGTGAAAGTCTCGTCCTACATGTTAAGTGCTGTTGGGTTGGGACCCATTGTAAAGCGCTTTGAGATTTCGAGTGGTATTTGCGCAGTTCCATAAACACATTAATTTACACTAGAACCTGCTCCCTAATTCGTCACTTTGATCTTTTCAGTTTTCACCCCTCCATTGCATTTTTGACACCTTTAGTTCAAACATGAAAAAAATCAATAAAATGTTGACTACAGGAGACATACGTTTTAAATGTTTTTATTGTCATCTTGCCACACTTGTCATGGATAAATGGTTACAATCAATGACGCTTGTAAACCATTCACTTCCTGCATGGATCACGACGTGTATCCTACTTGGCGCATGGATCACAGGGATCCTTCTTTGGGCATGGATCTTTCTTGGCGCATGGGTCTTTCTTAGGACACGGGTCCTTCTTGGCGCACGGGTCTTTAGGTGGACACGCCGGGGGTGGTGGAGGGGGACAACACGGGTCCTTTTTGGCGCACGGGTCTTTAGGTGGGCACGCCGGGGGTGGTGGAGGGGGACAACACGGGTCCTTCTTCTTGCAGGGATCGGGCTCGGGCATGGGCTCGGGGTTGAGGGGTTTGCAGTCTTCTTTGGGGCTTTTGCAAGACATGATTGTTGTTCTGTGGAGGAGAAAAGGAATTCGTGATAAAGATGAAGATGATATGTATATCATTAATAATTAAAATAATAATAATAATAATAATAATAATAATAATAATAATATAATAATAATAATAATAATAATAATAATAATAATAATAATAATAATGATAATAATAAAAATAATGATCATCACCATCATCATAATCATAATATTAATCATAATGATAATAATAATATAATAATAATAATAATAATAATAATAATAATATATAATAATATAATAATAATAATAATAATAATAATAATAATAATAATAATAATAATAATAATAATAATAATAATAATAATAATAATGAGGGAGGCCTTCCGAAAGCTCCTACATCCCCCGTATTCTTTTTTTAATAATGTACTAGTTGGGGGTTTGGGAGGGGGGAAACTTTAAAATAATGTTCTAGTAGGGGGTGTGGGAGGGTGGATACTTAAAAAAAAAAGTTTCCCCCCTCCCAAACCCCCTACTAGAACATTATAACAAAAATACTGGGGATGTAGGAGTAGGAGCTTTCGGAAGGCCTCCCAGGACTTCCGCAGTCACACAGCAAGTATAAAGAAGGGATTTTTATATTTTATTATCGGGGGGGGGGGGGGGGGATACTCAACCTTGAATATACTATAACCTGATGAAACAATTTATTTTGCCATCCCTTGCAAGACTGAACGAAGTCCCAGGTTTTGAGAGTTTTTGCCAAGATGAGGGTCATTTAAATCGATCGATAGGCCTATTTGAAGGACGAGTTTTCTGGACAAATTTTTTAAATATGGATTTTTTCCAGAGTACGGCAGTATACCCGCATACAAGCAAGTCAACTTTGAATGCTTGTATTTTTTACCTCTCTGTCCACGCAGCAGTACGGTGATTGGGTTGCTGGGTCTCGTTAGACAAAAGTACTTTGTGATAAACCCGGGACCTATCTCTAAAGAATGGACAATTTGACGGTTCTTGGTCGCCATTCTCAACAAGGGGATACCAAATGATCAAAATGTCCAGACAAAATATAAAAACTATAAACAATTTTAAAGATTGAATCATTTCGGGAGGCCTACGAAGGGAAACAACTCAAATAATATTCCCTCAACTAACCACGAGAAAAAATTAAACCTAGTTCCTTAAACTAACCCTAATAGGATAAACAAGCACCCTTTGCTAAGACATGACTAACCCTAATAGAAAAAAAAATCCGATCGAGAGCGAACCCTAATAGAAAAAAAAACCCTCGGACTGCTTTGCATGTAGGAGCTTTCGATAGGCCACCCACATAATATAATATAATATAATATAATATAATATAATATAATATAATATAATAATTCAAGAATCTGAAAACAAAACACATGACTACCATCTACCAGACTATGGTTAGATCAAAGCTGGAATATGCCAACTCCGAAGTTTGAGGGAGACAAAGACTATTTGGAAAGAGTGCAAAGGAGAGCAACAAAACTTATCACACACCTGAAAGACAAAACCTACTGTGAGAGATTGAAAGAATTAAATCTCCCGACCTTAGATTACAGGAGAAGAAGAGGAGATATGATCCAAACATATAAAATAGTAAAGGGAATAGACAGGGTAGAGGCAGGATTTCTTAAACCAAACAAGAACATTCAGACACGAGGAAACAGCAAGAAACTGGAAAAAGAACGTTTTAAAACAAATGAAAGAAGGAACTTTTTTTTCATCTAGAATTGTAAATAACTGGAATAAACTGCAAGAAGCCACAGTATCAGCAAAAAATTTGAATAAATTCAAAGCAGAGTTGGAGATAAGCAACATCCTAGGAAACGAGTTCAATTATAAAAATTGGTCCAATCATTAATAGATGATGAGGAGCGAAGGAGACTACACCAAGTCTAAAAGCTCTATACAGAGGTATCCAGGTATCCAGGTAATATATGGGAGACCTTCCATAAGCTACTACATCCCAAGTCTTCGTCCGATGTTATAGAGGGGGTTTGGGAGGGGGGGGGGACTTTTCAAAAAGCCCCCCCCCCCCTCCCAAAGCCCCAACTCGAACAAGAATACTCGGGATGTAGTAGCTTATGGAAGGTCTCCCGATATTTTTATTTATTTATATTTTCCGGCATAAATAAGTAACTCGGAAGGACATCTGTAGTTTCACAGCACGCCAAAAGAGGGGATTTTTAAATATTATTGGCGGGAGAGTCCCCGGACCCCTAATTTTTTTATCGGGAGAAACCCCCTCCGAATCCTCCCCCTCCCTCCACCACCCCTCAACCCTAACTGAAGATACTATATGCTGGTGAAAAGATAAGTTTGCCAGCACTTGCAATATCGAAAATGATAGGAAACACAGTATGTAAAAATGGTGTCGGCTAAAGTCGTAAACGACAACCGACTCTGCAAATTGTTTTTGAAATAAGAAAAATCACAGCACTTATAAACATGAAACTTATCTTAAATAGTAATTTTCATTGGACATTACAACTAATTAAAAGTCCATAATAATAATGGCTAAAAGATTAAGTAATATTATAATAAAAGTGCCATGAAACTACAGAAGTCCTCCCAAGAATTCTGATTCTAGTACATGGACAACAGTCTGATGTCACGTCGCCCAGCAACGGCGGCCATCGTGGTTCTAAACAAAAAAAGTTGGACTTTTTATTCTTCATGCTGGCTAGAACATTTCATATGTCTTGTATTCAAAATGTGTACGTGTAAAAGTCAAATCAGATTTACAATTTGTTCCCTCTGGATACGCGTTTATGCTCGTCGGAGAAATATTTCATAAGGGCGCTCGCCATTGTTCCGATAGCTTTGAGCCAGTTACTAAGTTACCATGCGTCATTACGAGGGAAGTGACGTTACGACTGTTGAAGCGTATATAGGATTGGGCCATCGTTGGCGATCATTGAATCAAAATCAATGTCACCAATCTGATCACGCAACTAACGTTTGGGTACACAAATTCGTTCTTAATCTAAATATACATATTTTTTAAATGATATTAATCAATTTCTCAATTATACAATATGTATACAATTCAACCCTTTGGTTTTAAAAATGGTTATCTTTTTGAAAACGGGAAAAATTATGTAGAAATATACAATTATTATTTGATATGGATCGGTTCTAGTGCTAGTCTTTTCTGAAACCAATGATATAACAAACAAAAAATTGTCTGCATTGTGCTCCATAAATTCAATTTCAGTGTCAGGCTTTAGATAGTATGCGCTTGGCTAAGAAGCTCATAACATTGCCATCCGGAAGTATAACGGACCAAACACACAAAACTATGTGTAACCATGAACTTTTATAGTCTGGTTAATACACTGGAGAATCACTCACAAAAGCGGATGGCAAAATACAATAACAAAGGCTTGAGTGACGTCAACTTCATACTATCTATAACTTAACGATGGCTACGACAACGCCACGGGGCTACTCTAAATTCTAAATTGAAGAAAGCTTGTTCATTAATCTCGTTTTTGAAGTGACGGATGTCAAAGTGAAAAATCTCTCATTATTGTAAAGATATGAATTGATAAAAATACGTCCCAAAGATAAAACAATTCATACCGTAATGGGAATAAAATAAAACATTCAATTTATCGTATCACTTACATGTCAAAAGTCAAACTCCTCTAAGGCTATGACTAGTGATGTTGATAAGTTTAGTAAAGCTCCGATCGGTCCCCCCAAAGGTGATTATAATGAAAACTATAAAGCAATGTTTCGTTACCTACCGACTGTTACCATTAGTTCTTGACGTCATGAGTTCGCATCTTCCTTCAATTTCTTTTGGTGCATAAAATGATGACATCATAAAAATAAATTTCTATCCATCAGTCCTTGAGTTTGTGTTCAAAGTTGTCAGATCGATTTATTTATGCCTTTATATATTTTTTAGTTACTTAAACTCTACCACGGTTAATTCTTCGGGTTACCCGTTTCAGGTCATATATTTGCAATAAAGTCCACGCGTGCACCTAGCAATGGGCTTCTCCCCGCAAAAAATCCTAAATCTTTCACGTAACCAAAAATTCGTCTTACATTGTGATATGTTCTTTGATTTCAAAAATTTACTTCTCCAATCTTCTGGCCAAAATGCTTAATTTAATTATTGGGATTCGGGAGAGATCAAAGGGCGAGAAGTGTGATTATATTAGAAAGGATAATTTTAGAAAAATAATGCCGATTTTAAATATATTGAATGAAACTCCAACCTTCTCACAAGGTCATATACCTTGCTTACAACTGGAAGAGAAAAATAAAGTTAGTAAATGTGACTCATATAAAATGGGTCAACACAAAACAAACAATGTTTCGGTCTTTGACCTTCCTCAGGCGGCAGACAAAACCCGCAGATAATGACGGGAGGGGAGAGAGTGAGAGAGAGAGAGAGAGAGAGAGAGAGAGAGAGAGAGAGAGAGAGAGAGAGAGAGAGAGAGAGTTTATATTGGTATAAGGAAGTCAAATTACGACGGGAAAGGGGTGGGGGGGGGGAAGTGACAATGGGTCAATTGCTTACAATTTACAACAATATCAGACTCAATTCTTTATAAAACTAAATTCCAGGCGCGACTTAAAATCGTCAATATTATGTGATCAATCAGCTCAAATTGGTACACAAACTATTTTTATAGACGAGTAACCTACGACGAGATACGAGTAACCTACAAAACTGTTTAAAAAACAAGGTAGTGTAAATGTTGCTGCTCGAAGCTCGAAGAAATAAATATCATTCGTGTTAACTATGCCACTACCACATCATCTCATTTATCTGTGGTGTTTCAATCATACTGTTTTGTTGATAAAGGGGAAACCCGAAACGTTCATTTGATCTGTTTTTGTAATTAAATTGAAGCTTACATTCAACTTCACGTTATTATTTATTATAAAACAAGGGTAAGTCTATCACCCGTTGGCTCAAATGGTTATTTAGACTATCTGCTAGGGCATAATGATCTGTCCTTAATTTGACCTTGGCCTTGGGAAACGCCATCAAGGGGACGGCCGCCTTGGCAATATGCTATTCCACCGCGGAGTATTGCGCTCAAGTGTGGGGTAGAAGCAGGAACGTTGGGAAGGTAGATGTTAAACTTCGCAAGTCAATGCACATAGTATCAGGAACGCTGGCAACAACGCCTAGAGAATGGGGGCCGATAATGGCAGCAATCCATCCCGCCAATGACGAGGGGAGACGATTACGGTAAACTGGCTTAATAAGATCAAAGAGAGAGGGAATGGGGATACCCCTCTCAAACGCATTATGGACGCGCCATCGAATGTCTCGAGCCGAAATAAATCCCGGCAACCAATGTACGCAGCTTCCATGACTACGAATAGAGATGCATATACGAGATGGAAGTCGGTTTGGACGAATTCGATTCCTCGAGGGGACGGGGACATACATTTCTCGAAACTAGGTGAGAAGTTGCCAGGCTTCTCCATCAGTAAGAGGAGACACTGGATGGTAGTGAATCGGCTTCGGTGGACAACCTACCTAACGGCAAAATCGCTTCATCAGTGGAGACTTACCACCTGTCCAACATGTACCCGATGTGGGAAAGAACCCATTATGTGGTCTTGTGGTATGACACTCGCTTTCGGATCGGAAGGTCCTGGGTTCGAGTCTCGCGCTCGGCGCATAGTTGAGTCATTAGAAAAGGCTCTTTACTCACATTCTCTCACCGTACTCAGGTGTAAAATGAGTACCTGGTCGTTAACAGCGTTGTCTTTGTCCGAAAAATTGTAATATCGCCTAACAGGCAGCATGTCCCGTCCTACATGTTAAATGTTGCTGTTGACCAGGGACCCCTTGTAAAGCGCTTTGAGCACATTTAGTGGATATTGCGCTATATAAAGCTCAATATTTTAATTTTTTTTTATTTAACCCGAAACCGCAGAGCATCTAGTTGAACGGTGTGTTGTGATGAAGCTTCCGGGCGGGTTTGCGACGGTGAATGAGTGCGGTAAAGAATTTGCTCATTGGATCGATCGTCATAACATAGTAGTGTGAGCACCATTAGAAGCTGCTGTCATCTGACCGCACCGCCATGTTGCCAGATTCATTTGCGTGCAAGTACACACTTTATTATTGGACCGATTTTGATCGTTGATTACTCAAAAGATTCGTCTAGATCTATGTTAATTTCCACAATACAGTAGTATAACACAATACAGTAGTATAATAATTAAAATAGATGAGTGGCTGTTAATCGCCTATATTTCTCCGCGCTGCAAATGCTACAGGTTCTCCATATGTAATAATAATTTTTTAAATGAAAAGAATCTGGTAGATTTCAGTTTCATCCTTGTCCAACGGGTATTTTCCAAAGACAAATGATTATGGTATGTTGTGGGGCTATGTGGTTTTGTTGCATGACACTTGCCTTCGAACTGGAAGTTCTTGGGTTCGAGTCCCGTTCTGAACAGCGCATAGATGAGTCCTTGGAAAAGGTTCTTTGCTCATATTCTCCCAGTGTATCAGATGTAAATTGATGAGTACCTGCCCATTAACAGCGTTGACTCTGTTGACATTTTTTTTGTAATATCGCCTTACAGGCCTGATGCTATAAACCATAAAAGATTTTTTTGTTATTATTATGTAAGATAATATACCATGAGGTGATTGTTCTATAATATCTCATTTGTCCTTATTTTTTCATACATCGTGTTTTGTTGATAAAAGAGAAACTCGAAACGTCCACAGTATCTGTCTAAGAAATTGAAGCTTCCCCTCCCCGAGGAATCGCATTTTTTCAATTTTTGTTTTGTTTTACCCAAGTCGACCCCCCCCCCCCACCCCATCTTGCAAGTGAGATTTCCGAGGGTGGAGAATTGGGGGGGGGGGGGGGGGGTTAAGTCCAAGTGCCGCCGGGATTTCATTTGGCTTGTACTCGGTGCAGCAGGCAAAATGAGTCTGAGAGAAGTTCCCCCCAGCAACATCTAGACGTAATATAGATGCCCAGCTTGATGCAGTAAGTGGGTGATGATCAGTCCTATGTCAATGGTTACGCCACGTGCGCCTCTCTCCCGCCTCCTCTTCCTCCTCCTCCTCCTTCTTGCTATGTACATAGTCCATTTAATTTGTAGAAATGTTCAGGTCAAAGGCCGAAACGTCGTTTGTTTTGTGTTGTTCATTCATAAGTCAGATTTACTCCCTTTATCTTTATCTCCATTCAGATCTTTATACATACACTCTCAAAATTCTAATTCAGTATTTGGTTAACAGTGAAGTGGATACTAAGAACAGACTGAAACACTCGAAGTATTATATTACACACATTGTTCACGGCAAGCGTCCATAGCGACAGCTCAGACATATTCATTCATTCATTTGGCTAATAATATTGAAATGACGTCATGTTCTTATGAATTTTGCGTCGTGGACTTTGTGTTAAAGTTGACACGTAGCAACTAAAAACCATTTCCTTTCACCAACAAAACTGACATGGCATGGGATCTAATGTAAGCAGCACAAAATAAAAATCTACATTGCTTTTTTTTTTCTTTTCTTCATCATTTCATCCAACCCATATTATAATCCGCCATAATGAATAATTGCGGTCGTAAAGGAAAAGCTAAATGCACGGGACCTGTTTGTGAGACATGCAAGCCTCTGAATCCACCCCCAATGCCGCCGAAGAAGAAGCCGAGACCATGTCCCCCACCCGAGGATCCCTGCCCGAAAGAGAAGAAACCGTGCCCTCCACCACTTCTTCCGCCGTGTAAAAAGAAGGAAGAGCCATGTGCTAGTATCGTTTGTCCGGAATGAATAGCTTGATTGACAGAGAGGATCTTTAAAAAAAACTCGTAAGATCTTATCTAATAAATCAAATCAATAGTTTCATCGGATATCTTAAATAATGTGAGTACCTTTGGGTCATCATCATAACATCATCATCATCGTCGTCATCATCATCATCATCATCGTCGTCATCATCATCATCATCATCATCATCATACCTGGATACCTGGATACCTCTGTATAGAGCTTTTAGACTTGGTGTAGTCTCCTTCGCTCCTCCTCATCTATTAATGATTGGACCAATTTTTATATGAACTTATTTCCTAGGGTGTTGCTTATCTCCAACTCTTCTTTGAATTTATTCAAATTTTTTGCTGATACTGTTTGTTTATAAAAACTGAAAAAAACTAAACATGCCATCACTATACTACCGTAGGGCGAGAGGTGACATGATCGAATGTTTCCAATATTTGAAAGGCATTAACAGCATAAACGGAGACCTCCTGACACTGGAAAGGAATTCAAAAACCAGAGGCCATAGTCTCAAACTGAAGAAACCCTCTGTAAAAACATCCGTCAGACAGAACTTCTTCGGTGTCAGAATAATAAATGCCTGGAACTCCCTTCCAGAAGATGTATCAGCACCATCCCTAAATGAAAGAAGGAACTTTTTTTCATCTAGAATTGTAAATAACTGGAATAAACTGCAAGAAACCACAGTATCAGCAAAAAATTTGAATAAATTCAAAGCAGAGTTGGAGATAAGCAACACCATAGGAAACAAGTTCAATTATAAAAATTGGTCCAATCATTAATAGATGAGGAGGAGCGAAGGAGACTACACCAAGTCTAAAAGCTCTATACAGAGGTATCCAGGTAGGTAAATGCCTTCAAAAACAGACTGGACAAGGTTTGGAGAAATTACAAGTTTTGCCTTACATCTGAGTGGTTCCATGCACCAAAAACTGACCAAACTAAATTGCAATATGAGCATGAAAACAACGAAAAAGAAGAAATAAGCACTGAAGACAGTAACAACCGGCTGATAGGCGACTAGCCTGACTACAGCTGTAACAGTAAAGTAAAGTAAAGTAAGTAAGTAAGTAAAGAAAGTTTACAAATTCCTAACATGACCATTGTTTTGATTCTCCGCCGCCATTTTGTCTTTGAAGTATTGAACCAGTGCTAGGTTGTTGTTTTTTTGGGGTTTTTTTTTCTATTATGGTTAGCTCGAGGTCTTAGTAACGGTCCTATCTAGGATGTTTGTTTTTCCTATTAGGGTTAGTTAAAGGTACTAGTCTAGGTATAAGTTTTTTCGTAGGGTTACTACTTAAAGGAATAATTGGGTTGTTTCCCTCAGCACGAGAAGCTTACGGAATGCCATAACAAGGTCGTCACCAAACACGTATCTAAACTTTAGACCAGAAAATGTGTCCTTCATATATCGATCGATTAAAATGATCTTCATCTTGACAAAAACTCAAGTTTTCAAATGTTATATTGTTAAAAGCTTTTGATCGATTTAAACATTCATCTTTTTAACTATTATCTTACAGTATGAGCCTTCAGTTATTCTATCAACATCATAGACTTTTAAAAATTACGTCAGTTATCGTTAAAACTAGTCGAATAAACATTTAAGTTGTTTTATTTTTTACTCGAAAATTTAAAATAAAGTATATTTTGGCCCTAAAACCAACTGCTGACCGTAACCGAAGACCCATATCCTATCACCCTGAGTAAACAGACCACAGATCCTGAGCATTTCACAATTCTAACACAGATGATTGAAAAAAAAAGTCAAGTATTGCGATGCAATTCCTTAATCAGTGTGTCAAAATATTGTGAGAAATACTCACTAACTGAGCTATTTGTGTGTTTGACATGTACTAAGGGTATCTCAGGCCTTTTCATACAGGAAATAAATGCTCAAGGGGACGAAACGGGGTAAAAGTAAAAGACAGGAAATATTCTGATTGGTTAATAACTTAGTCACGGGCCAACCATCATTTGTTAGGTTTTCAACGTCAAAAAATGTATTTAGTTTTCAACGCGATCATATCTTGAAAGAGGTGCTACCTCGAGGAGCTTACGGAAGACCTCCCATATATTTTACTTATTTATTTATCTATTTTACTTACAGTACAGTACCTACAGTGCTCTATTCTTTATAATTTGATGAAGAACAAAGTTTCTGGGAAAGGGGGGGGGGGTGGTTGTCATAAAAATACTTCAACCTTATTGGCATCATAATTGAAATATATTTCAAATATTTCTGAAATTCTTAAAGGTTTTCCACTTGTTTATCCCATTGTTAATGTGATCTTTGTGTTATTTGGATATCATAATATTTATAACCTTTCACAGAAGTGTCAACGGATTTTTACAAATATTCCCATAAATTTTTAAGTTCCAGATTTATTTCAATGACTTTGGTATAGTGCGGCTATGTGGTCTAGTGGTATGACACTCGCTTTCGGATCGGAATGTCCTGGGTTCGAGCCTCGCTGGGCGCATAGTTGAGTCCTTGGAAAAGGCTCTTTACTTAACATTCTCTCACCGTAAAATGAGTACCTGGTCGTTAACAGCGTTGTCTCTGTCCGAAAACAGTGTAATATTAATTGCCTAACAGTAACAGTCATGTCATGTCCCGTTCTACATGTTAAGTGTTGCTGTTGGCCAGGGGCCCCTTGTAAAGGGCTTTGATCACTTTTAGTGAATATTGTACTATATAAAAGCTCAATTTACAAAACACATAATCATTTCCTCTTTATGTCTCCCCAGAGCTGTGACCAGGAACAGGACGTGGTTTATTAGTCATTCTAAAACATGAGACAATAAAACAGTGTAGATTAAAAATATTATGTCTGATTTGATGGTTATTTTCTATTTTTTCCCCATTTGAATTGACGAATGAGTTTGCTGATGAAAACGACGACGTTGATGGTGGTGGTGGTAGTGGTGGTGATGATGTCGATGATGATGATGACGATGATGATGATGATGATGATGATGATGATGGTGATGATGATGATGATGATGATGATGATGATGATGATGATGATGATGATGGTGATGATGATAACGATGATGATGTTGATGCTGATGATGGTGATGATGATGATGATGATGATGATGATGATGATGATGATGATGATGGTGATGCTGATGATGGTGATGATGATGATGATGATGATGATGACGCCAATGACGATGATGATGATCATCATCATCAACAACAATGATAATGACGATGATGATGATGATGATGAGGAGAAGAAGAAGAAGAAGAAGAAGAAGAAGAAGAAGAAGAAAAAGAAAAAGAAAAGACGAAGAAGAAGAAGAAGAAGAAGAAGAAGAAGAAGAAGAAGAAGAAGAAGAAGAAGAAGAAGAAGAAGAAGAAGAAGAAGAGGAAGAAGAAGAAGAAGAAGATTGAAAGTGTAGTGTAATTATTATCTTTGTTCCTTTATATATAATATATATATATATATATATATATATATTATATATATATATATATATATATATATATATATGTATATATATTGTATATATATATATATATATATATATATATATATATATATATATATATATATATATATATATATATATATATATATATATATATATATATATATATCTTTAAAAAATATAGCCTTGTGGAGAACATTGTGCTTATTTGAGTCAATACAAAAATTGATACGGCGCACAACTCTACTGAAAGATTTGAAAAATAGAAATGTATTTTTTACAGATAGATAAACAGATAACTTGATTTCCTTTTATAATTTAAAGTCAGTTTGATAGTTCGTTAAGTCAAACAGATATCATAAAAAAATTACCGAAGACACTAACACACCCCATGGCCACACCCTCAACTCTATCTGTCCAGTCGAGTCCTTACTTCCGTTGTGTTGATTTAGCAGTGATCAGTGTTGTTATGTAGTAGTGTGTTCTCATTACGTATATGTTTATGTGTCTGTGTGTATGTGTGTGTGTGTGTGTGATGTATACATGTGTGTGTGTTTTGGAATGTGGTTGCGTGGAAGAAGAAAAAAAAGGGGGCGAGGGGGGGGGGGTTGTTCATCAAGTAGAGAAATTCCTGAGCAAGGGGGGGGGGGGTTGTTTGCTAGGAACTGTCAGATTGGCATTTTTCAGCAAATCGTGGCATTCATAGTGATATAATTCACTTGATCACATGACAGTATTCGGATTTACAGAAATTTTTAACAAGTTTCACCGATTAACAACATCAACTAATATTACTGCTGATATTACTATCGTTTTTATGCCATCGATGTGATAATTATTCAGATTTTCATTTGATCTCACAAAAGTTAAGTAAAGAGGAGACATTCCGAAAGCTCCTACATCCCAGTATTCATTCAATTTGTATTTGTACCGTTGATCTTTTGTCAGGCGTTTATTTATTCAATTTGCGTTTTAAAAACTCTAGAACAAACCTTGATAGATTTGTGAAAGTTTAAAATTTCCTAATTTGACCGTTGTTTTGATTCTCGGCCGCCATTTTAATTTGTGAAGTATTGAAGGTAGTGCAAAGCACTCCCAAGTAAAGCGTGGTAAAGACTTGCGACTTATTGATATTGATATCTACTGACTGATAAACTAAAATCATGCCGAATAAAGCACGGCAGCGACGACAAGCACATCGATTAAAATGTGCATCAATCGTAATCAACCTAATCAAGCCCCCTCGTGGATCTTTACCTTGCAGTGGTGAGGGGGCTTGAGGCACACGGGAGGGCAAAGGTGTAAATCCCGGTCGACCGTCACGAGACCATCCCGAGTATCGAGCCAACGAGCCACATGAGCTGCTCGCCCCGGTGTGTGACTAAATTTGATCCAAACCCGGTGCCCGAATAGCAGCCCTATCCCGGGCGCCACACTACTATCCTTATGTCGAGTCCCAATCAGTCCCGTCAATGGCGAAGCGGTCTGCCGCCTAGCCAAATAATACCGCGTTCGTGTCGCCAGGGTCGTCGGCACGTTCGAGAAAAAAGCAAACGTCCCATGCATCGATCGATCCGCGGCCTGCCGATCGGAAAATGCGACGGCGGGGATGGCGAACTGACGCACATATTGTCCCTAAACGTCGAGAGCCAGAGTATGGCAAAAAATGAGCTTTTATCAAAGATTTTGGCCGTTCACGGCGTAGATATCCTCCTGTTACAGGAGACCCACCTTTATTCAGGCGCGCAATCTTCCCGAGTCCAGATCCCAGGCTATACGGTGGTCCAACGCGAGGACACTTCGAGGCTCAAAGGAGGGGTTAGCGTTTACGCTAAAGAGCCATCGAAGGTAAGGGTCATTGAGAGCGTAACGGACAGCAATGGGGTGAACCGAATTTCCGTGGAAGTAGGTGGACTGTGTTTGCATCATATTTACAAACCACCTAGAGCGACTTGGACTACACCACCGGTACCGGTGGTCAGCCATCCTTACATCTGTCTGGGAGACTTTAATAGCCACCATCACGAATGGGGCTACCGAGACTGCAACGAGGCAGGAAGACAACTCCGCTCATGGATGGACTGTAATGATCTGCACCTAGTGTACGATCCTACAGCCAAGGGTACCTTCCGGGGTACCCGCCATAAGAAGGAGTATACTCCAGACCTCACCCTCGCAACGAAAGGCGCGAACGGTGAACCGCTGCAGGTGAAGCGGACAGTCCTCGGGGACTTTCCGCATAGCCAGCACAGGCCGGTTCTTGTCACAGCTGGGGTGACAATACCGAGGGTGCAGTCTCTCCCACTTTGCAGATGGAATTTCAGGAAGGCTGACTGGGAGGAATTCAGTTCCTATATCGAGCAGGTCTGCCCTGCCATTCCCCCCAAGTCCAAGAATATAACCAGATTCAGTAGGCTACTGGTTAAGAGCGCTCAACGCTCTATTCCACGGGGCAAGCGGAAATTCTACACCCCTTGCTGGACAGCAGAGTCGGAAGAGCTGTACCCAGAGTACCAGCAGACCCAGTCCCAGGACGCAGCCGATAGACTACTTCAGTCTCTGGCAGAGGGAAGGAAGCAACGGTGGCAGGAGACCGTGGAAAGTCTCGACTTTACACACTCCAGCCGCCACGCTTGGCGTTTGATAAAGAAATTGGACCCAGATCGGAATTTCGCGAAGGCTGCACCAGAATGCGAGGCAGACACAATTGCCAAGAACATTAAGAACCGTAGTAAGCGGGTCCCTAATCAGGCTTTTGAGCGCGGTGTCCGCAAGGCGTACCGTACGATTTTGGACTCGCTACCTGCGGAGGAGTCGGACTGGACGGCCCCGTTCAGTCCCCGAGAAGTGGGTGCAGCCATTAGCGAAGTGAAGAACGGCAAAGCAGCAGGGATAGATGGTGTATATCCCGATATGGTGACGCATCTGGGCCCAGGGCACGGCTGCTAGCAGAGCAATGTTGACATCTTTCAAAGGAAGCTCACAGTGGAAGATGCGAAGATAGTTGCCATCCTGAAGCCAGGGAAGCCGGCGAAGGAGGCAGACAGTTACAGATCCATATCGCTGCTGAGCTGTCTTGACAAATTGTTGGAGCGTGTTCTATTAAACCGATGGGGGCCGGTCCTAGACGCTGCCCTGCCATCTGAGCAGGCAGGCTTCAGGGAAGGGAGGTGCACCACGGAGCAGGTCATTGCCCTTACAGAGCATATTGAGCACGGGTTCGAGAGAAAACAGCAAACAGGTGCTGTGTTTATAGACCTATCAGCGGCGTACGATACGGTCTGGTGCGATGGGTTAATGCTCAAACTTGCAAAAATCATAAGGTGCAAAAAGACCTTGAAGTTGTTCTCTTCGATCTTAGGGGAAAGGCAATTCCACGTCGCGCTGGGAGACGTCACGAGCAAAGTAAGGAAATTGAAGAATGGGGTCCCTCAGGGGTCGGTACTTGCGCCAATGTTGTTTAACGTTTACATTAGCGATATGCCGAACACTTCCTCCCTGAGGCTGGGATACGCAGACGACTGGGCACTCGTTACTCAGAGTAAAGTGTGGACCCGTCTCGAGAGCGTACTCAGCGAGGACGTCACCAGACTCAAATCCTACTTTGACAAGTGGTACCTGAAGATGAACACTTCAAAAACGGTGGCCACTGCATTTCACTTATGCAGTGGTTGGCACACCCGTAAACTGAATGTCCTAGTCGGGGACCAGCCACTCCCATATGAGCCGCGTCCAAAATATTTAGGGGTGACGTTGGATCGCAGCCTTACCTATCGGATTCATCTCGAAGGGGTTGCCCGGAAGATAGAGAAACGCAACAATCTTCTGAGGAAGCTGGCGGGATCGACTTGGGGCGCTAGCCAAGCGCTCCTGAGAACAGCCGCCCTGGCACTATGCTATTCCACCGCGGAGTATTGCGCTCCAGTGTGGGGTAGAAGCAGAAACGTTGAGAAGGTGGATGTAAAACTTCGCAAGTCGATGCACATAGTGTCGGGAACGCTAGCAACAACCCCTAGAGAATGGGGCCCGATAATGGCAGCGATCCAGCCCCCCCCCCCCCCCCCCCCCCCGATGTCCGGAGGGAGACCATTACGGGAAACTGGCTGAGTAAGATCAAAGAGAGAGGGAATGGGGATACCCCTCTCATGCGCATAATGAACGGTGCCCCCGTTTCGAGCCGAAATAAGTCCCGGCAACCCTTGTACGCAGAATCCCTGACTACGAACAGAGCTGCACATACGAGATGGAAGTCGGTTTGGACGAATTCAATCCCTCGTGGGGGCGGGGACCTATACTCCTCTAAGCTTGGTGAGAAGTTGCCAGGCTTTGATACCAGTAAGAGGAGACACTGGGTAGCTGCGAATCGGCTTCGGTCGAGGAGCTGCCTAACGGCCGGTGCGTTACATCAGTGGGGTCTAACTTCCTGTCCAATATGTCCACGCTGTGGACAAGAACCCGAAACGGCAGAGCATCTAGTCGAAAGGTGTGTTGTGACGATGCTACCAGGCGGGTTCGCGACGGTGCACGAATGCGGACCGGACTTTGCTGATTGGGTCGATCGTCATAACATAATAGTGTGAACCATAAGAAGCAGCAACCTAATCAAGACAATGATTCTGGCAATATCGAATGAAAATAGTTCTTTCCCCGCGAAATTGCCAGCTTTTTACTAGTATATATATATATATATATATATATATATATATATATATATATATATATATATATATATATATATATATATATTATATATATATATATAAATTATTATTATTATTATTATTATTATTATTATTATTAATGATATTATCATTACTATTATTATTAATATTATTGTCCAATTCAACGATACTTTACTGACATGAAGTCTATTTATTTGCAGGTCTGATAACCTAAAGTCTTATGATGGTCTCATTGTTGATTGTAAATACTATCAAACAAACGCAAAATATTGTCCTTTACAGATCCATCACACATGTGCCCCTAGGAGTTGTCTGTCGGAAAAATATAGTAGTATCTAGTAATAATCTTACACACTGATACAAGTGTGGGGTCTCGTCTTATATCTTAAATTGATGTTGTTGACTTGCGAAACAGTGTAGAACGGGTTGAGCTAGTTAAAAAAGCTCAAGTTTAAAAAATGTTTTTGACCAGCCCCATGTCCAATTTCTACTTGTGACGCCACTGAATTCGGGCTGACTAGGACTCATGCCTCCCCACCTCCCTTCTGGGAAACCAGCGTGCACATACCTTTTCCATGTCTGATTACGCAATTATGAGATTGCTCTAACATTGTTGTCAATGAAAATATTTTGTGCTGGTTTGAGAGACTTTCTTTTACGACAATGATACCTTAATAATTTTGGTTTCCAGACCTGCAAATGAGTGCACGTCACCCATCCCCTCTCAAAACGCCACTTTTCCGTGCCTTCATATTTTTATCATCTTTTTGTCTAAGGAATCACAAGTCACGTGACATTTTATTCAAAATGGCGGTATCAACAACAATGAAAGAGTCAGAGTTAGAAACAGAAGAATCAACCACAATGGACCGCCACCGGAGCGGATTCTCTGAAATCTTTATCAAGTTTATCATAAAGAGTAATGTACCCGATGTTTAGAAAAATAATAAAACATGGCTAAAATCAGTAGAAATCTTTTAGATGGGAAGAAACGACAGGCGTCATTATTAGGATCAACGTTGACAAGTCTCACACTAAACAGTGAGGAGAATGATACCACAAGCTCGGATGAAGAAGACGAATCAGCCACTGAAAGTGATTCTTCACAAGAAGAAGAATTGAATGAAGACTCTTGTCATAAATCAGGGGATGAGACAGATACAAAATCAAAGAAATGCTCCACAGATACAACTAGCAATTCCAATAAAAAACAAACAGGAAAAGAAAAACCGAAAGTGCGAATGAAAACACTGACAATTGATGGTCAGCTTGTATATTTCTGTATAATATGTGATAAAATCTTCACAAAAAAGAAAGACAAAATTAATCATGAATTGGCTCATAGCAATGAAACTCTTATCAGTTGTCCAGAATGTGGTAAAGATTTTTTTCACGAGTCAAGTTTAGCACATCACATTAGATCACATGATGGAGAACAGCTCCACTTTTGTGACTTTTGTCCAAAGATGTTCGCCCAGAGTCACCAGCTCAAAGCCCACACTCTAAGTCATTCTAATCCTACCGAAATTTCTTGTAAAAAATGTCGTGTTGGTTTCAAAACCTCAAGTGACTTAAACAGTCATCACCGGAAAAAGATCAAGGAAGAAATGTCTGCTCTCTGGTGTGACTTGTGCAAACTCTACTGCTGTCGGGCGCACTGTGTTGAATCAAATTTCAGTAATCTACATGCATTTCGATGTTTTGCTTGTAATGAATTATTTTATACATTGAGAAAGTTAAAACTTCACGCTAAGAGATATGCACACAAGTTTAATCAGTCTAGCAAATCTTGGAAACCGTCCATCTCAGACAATGAGGCAAATGATGATCAGGAATGCAGGTCTTTTAAAGCAAATGCATTAACTATTGGCCATAAACGTCAAATTGAAAACAATGATCAGGATGAGGGCCCAGAATCTAAAAAAGACTGTAGTGGAGATCATGTTCAGCATGAAGATTCTACGTTGAAGGAGCAATCAGAGACGGATGAAATGTCAAAGATGAAAATGAACATTGAGTCTCCCAGAAAGGTCATCAAGGTAAGAATAAAAATGCATGTTAAAAACCTTTATTAATTAAAATAGTTTCAGAGGTATGTAAAAAAAGAATAGGTATTCTATGACTATGAATGCCTTTGAGGCTTCGTAGGTATATTAAGTATTAGTATTAGATTGGAACAGATTGAAATCATATTGACTACAAGTTTCAGTTCTATCAAGTTTTTGCTATTTTGTGTATGCAGTGCAATCTCTTTATTACAACATCTTTGGTACTATAAAAAAATTCGTAATGAAGCAACGAATAATTACAAGGGGGGAGGGGGAATAGTACTTGACTATGGATCAACACACTGATGCTGTATCCTATCATTATAGACCAGGCGAAGATAATTGCAGACTTGGAGCAATGAGTTTTCAAGCAAGCAATGGACTTCACTCTCCTGACTTAGGCAAATGTTTTTAGAAAAAGCCAAAAAAAAAAAAAGCCAAAGGGTATCAAGTGTGACATCCAAAAAACAAAAATCACCTCTGATATTGAGGAGAGATGCAAATCCTTGACTTATTGGCATTGAGATAGTTCTGGGTGGATTTTGTGTTGTTGTACCTAGTGTTTTAGTGTTGTTAAATATCTTTTCTCTGAAACTTACAATTTGGATTCATGAAGTGTGTGGAGTGGTTGGCAATGGACAATGACATGGATAGGTATAGGGAATGAGATTAGCAGAAGAGTAGCGTCCCTTGATTGGAAATCACGAGCGGAAAAGTTATTAGAGAGAGAACGTCATGTTGGTTGTGTGGCATGAGACACTTCACCGAAAGCGAGGACGAGAGAGACGCCTGCGCAAAATCATTTTGACGTTCTCTCTGTAAGGTGACGTCCAATCAAGGGACGCTACTCTTCCGCTAATCTCAATCCCTATTAGGCAATTTTAGGACTCAATTTAACTCCCAGACTATACCTTGGACTTTATCGTTAAGCTTTGCGGATTTAAGGTATGCACAATCTTGAAAACCATGAAAATATCCTTGAAAAGCCTTAAGAAATTTTTGAATTTTTTAAAAAGAATAAGAGCCCTGCTTGTCCTTCATATATGGCCATTCTGAATCTTCAACGAATTCACATAAAAAAGACAAAGGCCTCTAATTATTCAGAGTTATTGTTTTCATAACTGTTCTGCAAATGCAAGTTTAAAAAAGAAACTACTTATATCAAAACAATTTTTCATATTTTCACTTAAATGTTGGTGTCCTCTATATGGAATCTGCCAGAGGTCCTTTTAAAAAAAAAATTTAAAAACTACAAAGACTTTGTTATTCCTTTTCTTTATTCCAAACATATTTTAAAATTTTGCTTTTGTTGAATTATCTCGAATTTAATTGTTCCATATTTTTCCTTTCAGTTTCAGAGGAAACCATACTGCAAAAAGTGTAACAGATCGTTCAAAGAGACCAGTGATTTGATCTCTCACAAGCTATCTGTCCACTCAAGTACTCATGGATCAATCTGCCGAGTTTGTGGGGACGAGTTCAGCTCTGATACAGATCTGAAGCTGCACGAATGCAGGATGAGATTGGTCAAACCACAGGGTTGTGACAGGAGTGACATGAAAAATGTGAAAGAGAGTGAAGAATCAAACAATAAACAGTCAAAGGTCTTTGAGGTAAAATGAGTTTAAAATGAATTAAAATAGGCAATTATCATAAGTTTTTCTTTACTTTAGTATTTTCCCAAAACATTAAAAATAATCACATTGAATCTTGATTAAATGTTTGGACTTTTGATTCACATCTCATATCAAAGGGAGATAAATGATATTTTAAAAATAAATGCATGACATTTTAAAGTAAGGCCCAAATTCCTATTTTCAAAATCTCTGGACCTGCTTTTGGCAGGTGTGAAATTGGCAATTCTGGACAGAAACAGAGACTGGACGTTCTTTGCCAATAGATTTTACTGATCACATGGCTAGGGACAAGGTCAAAATATATTTACTTATTATTAAAAAAATTATTAAAAAGGGTATCGATGGAGATTGATTATTACATTAATTGTCATTCAAGCAGGATTGCTTGTAGTTCAAAGCACTTCGTTCATTATCGTCTTTAAAGATTTTCAATAACTGCTGAGCATAATGAATTTCCTCACCATTTAAACAATTTTTTTAATGTTTGTTGTCTTTTTATTTCTGAAATATTCTCTGACACGAAGTGCCAGACTTGACTCATGATAATGAAATGAACTAATTACCTACCTTTTATCTTTGTTATTTATTCCAGTGCCACGTATGTAAAAAGTCATTTCCATTCCATGATCAGCTTCAAAGTCATCTTCGTCTCCATAACAACATCAAGAGTTTTCAGTGCTATCTATGTCAACGAAATTTTGTCACCAAACATTACTTACAACGACACCTTCAAGTCCACATAAAAGATGGTAGTATTACAAAAACTGACCATAAAGGGAATGAAAATGGAACAAGTTCTCCTGAGAATGATAATGAAGATTGTTTCCAGAGTGATGATGATTTTGAAGACCCTAAAATAGACAATGCTTTGACGTCCATGACTTCTTTAAAATTTGGAGTGGGTAAAGAAAATATTTATAGTTTTTCTGATGACAGCGCTTCTTCTTTTGTGACCAGAGAATCGGAGAAAAGTGATAATTGTGTATCTTCAACGAGCTCGCACAGTTTTAAAATTTCAATGGCCAGGGAGAGAAGAAAACTCAGAAAAAGAAGAAGCTTATCAAAATCTCTTTTGTGCAAAAAGCTGTCTAAGAAAAAGGTGTTGTTTGAAAATTCCCAGTGCACTGAAAAGTCAGTTGTGTATGTTGACGAACGGCCTGAGAAAGATGATAGTGTAAATAATTTTGTTTTTGAAATTAACGGTGCTAAATCTGAACTTAATCAAGAAACGACAATTTTTGTAGAATTGACTGTAGCAAAACTAGTCCCCAAAGACACACCAGTATTACATTCCTTGACTGGAATTGATAAAGAAAATACAATACCGCCCGGTGGAGTCTGTGGCAATGCATTTGATTTGAATTCAGAATTGTTTAGCGAAATATGTTCACAGAAGTTAGAAGAAATTCCTCTCCGTTTGTCAGACAATGTAATGGTGCTTGATTTAGAAGTTGAAGATGCTGGAGGTGATATTTTTTCTTCCCCTTATTCTCAGTCATGTCACGAAATGACAAAAAAATCAAACAGTCAAGAACTTTTGTCTTCGACTACTGCAGGTCCTGGTGAAAAGACGGAGCAATGGGATTGGAATGGCAGAAAACGAGGTCAATCCTTTGATTCTGAGTGCTTCCAAAAGGATGACAATTTGTCTGTGCAACCTCTGCATTCTCTTCATCTAATGACTGCCAAATTCAATAATGAAAATGAACAACCGAAGGCAATTTCTGCAAGTAAAACTTACGTCTCAGAGGATAATAAAAAGTCAGGTAGTATTAATCATGGCTCTCAAGAGAGACTTAACTTAAACAAGACTGTACCAGGAAAGACGTGTAGAGATATTGCAGCATCCTGGAAATCAAATAGAAATATAATTAACAATTCTAAAACACCAGCAACCATGACTGATGAGCATAAAAAGCCAGACCTTAATACTCCAAAGATAAATGATAGTCATTTTAGATTACATTCTGAAAGAGGCAGTGCATTTAAAAGTGTTCCCAAAAAGTCAACCGAAAATGAAATCGCATACCTCATAAATGAACCAATTTCTTTCAAAGTTAAGAACGAACAGTCTCCGTCATCACTACCACTTTCAGCTGTAAATTCACATTCATTTAGATCTCCAATAGATTCATCTCAACCACTACCTCCCACGTTTCCTCAAAGTTCATCAGAATCATCTTCATTTTCCTCCCATCATCATCCACAATCCCTTGGAATCAAATCAGAATATATCCATGAGCAAGAAAATTGCAGTCAGTCCTTAGCATTTCTTCAAAATAGTTCTTCATCCACTTTTGTTGATTCTGCTACTTCAAGACGTAACAGTTATGATATGAAAAGTAATATCCCAAGCATGCAATCAACACCTAATTGTTCACAATCAAGCAATGTCTTTCGTTTTGATACGGATAATCCAGCATTGAGAGATATGAATCTGATGGAAATGGTCAGCTCTATCCAGACTCAACCCCTGTCCACTGTCACTCAATCAGAAAACCCATTTCATGTAACAGTTTCATCATCAAACGCTTTGCCAGATATAAAACGTGAAATTGAATGTGAACCGCAATCTTTCTCAAGGAATATCAAAACTGAATTGAATTATTCATCTCGAGCAGATAGTACCAGAGGTTTTAGAAGTCCGGTTAATCCACCCAGGGCATTTGGTCTGGAGAATTCCTTACCGTCAAACCCCATGAATATGATCCACGGTTTGAATATCATCAATCCAACCCTAGATCATTTCAATGCGATGAGTGGTGCAGGTGCCATGGGTGTAACCAATCAACATTTTTACAGGCCTCCGTTTCAACAGCCAGACTTGTCATCACAATTTCAACCATCCTTTCCTCACCAAGGGCCAAACCTTATGAGCAACGCATTCCCAATACTACAGGTTCCAAACCAATTTGGCCTGCCCAATCCTTTTGGTCCTGGCATGACAAATCAAACTCCTCTACTACCTCCATTGCCTTTTGCCCACCAGACAACAACCATTTTTCACAGTAGCGTCATGCCTCTACCTCCCCTTCCTCCACCTCCTCCTATGCCCCCAGTCATGCCACCAAATGCTGGAATTTTTTATTTACCTTTTTGATATTTATTGACTGTTTAATTGATCTTAAGAATCTGGCCAGAATGAAACGTTATATTTTTTAAAACTTATTTTTAATACAAAGTTTTCTACTTAATTTTGTCATGGCATGTATGATTCAATTGAATAGTGGTTTTCCAAAATTACCTCACCCGTTTTTCCCATTTTGAAACATTGAGGATTATTTCCCTTTAAAATTCTCATTCGGTCTTTTATTTTATCATATTATTTAAACTTCAAATTCATACAAATCAAGGGAAATTTTTGTGCCAATTGATGCTTAGAATAAAGTTTATATTTAAATTTATATGGATGGAAAATCTCAAAACTTAGAAAAATCGACTTAACGAGTTTTGGAAAACCATCCTTCAATTTGACCCATTAAAAATACAGGCTTGCCAATCAGTATGATCTCCCATATTATTTTAATACGCTTTTGTGTTCAAAATGTGATATGATAATATGGGAATGTTTACTAAATTATGTTAAATGCAAAAAATTAGAATTTGTAACAAAATGGTGGAAAATTATTTAAAAAGTGAAATAGTTGAAAGTCATTAAGTATTATCTCCACCAAGATGAGAATCTGAGTAGCCAGACAGAGGATTGTCATTGGAATTAAAGGCTTTTCCTACTCTCTGCTAGCTTGATAAGTCTCCATGAACTCAACGAATGTTAAATTGGAAATTTTGAATTATTGCATATGATAAAAATAGGATTGTTTGGGAAAACATTTGAGAAAATTAGCATACAGGGTGGAGACAAAATGATAAATCTTTTCAAATAGTTGAAGTTGGTCAGCAAGATGGAAAATACAACCTGGTTTATTACAATGCAAATGGTTTTATGTTGATCTGACCAGAGTATTTTGGTTCTTTATCATACCTGCCAAGTACCCCGATAAAATCGGATTTTCTCCAATTTTTTTCTCCTTTTTGAGTAACCCGCCTTAATATGGAAAACTCCAATTATTTTTTTTCATCCGTCATGTCTTAACCAAAAAAAAATAAAATAAAAAGGGTAAAAAAAAAAGTGAAAATGTGAAACTGATTTATCATGTTGATGAGTGCAACTTTTTAAAATTTGAGGTACTAGGTAATACTCATTAAGGGATGCTGGGCAACTTTCATAAAAATTATCGGATATAATATAGAGAAATATAAGTCTTTTACATTTAAGTTTAAGTCAAATTTAGGTTTACTCCTCTTTTTTTCTCCTCACTCCTCTTTTTTTTCTCCACACTCCTCTTTTTTTTTTTTTTAGTTTGACTCCTATTTTTTTTTTCAGCATAGGTTGGCAGGTTTACTTTTGACATAAACTCCATAGAACAACTATCTTCAATAGTACCTCGATAATGTAAATAATAAATAACAAGATGTCCTCGTATTGTGCTAACACTTTGCCGCTGAATGGTTAAAAAATATGCTTTGACAACTTAAGCTTAAACAAAATAAGGATGATTTACAACACAAAGCAATCTGTGTCCACAGGACACTGTAAATGTTTGCTTTAATCGGTGGCTTAAAAAACCCTCAAAATTCTTGATTCTAATCATTCTATTTCTATTGTAGTTTATTTATTGTAAAGCTTTGTAAAGAATGATGGTGCTTCTTTGTCCTTAGAAATATAAACTTTATTATTTTAATTGAACAAATAGTACACAGGCTTCGGGATTCATACATATCAAAATAACACTAAAATCGTTCAAGTGTGTGGCTGGATGGCTCAGTGGCTAGCGCGACTGCTAGCTAATCTCTCTCTCTCTCTCTCTCTCTCTCTCTCTCTCTCTCTCTCTCTCTCTCTCTCTCTCTCTCTCTCTCACACTCTCTCCATACACTATCGATTTCTTTTCACTGATAATCAAACTTACAACTAGTTCAATGAGATGATTTCAAAATCTTTTTTTTTTCAAAAACAATTTTGTCAGAATTTGTTAAAAAAACTGAATGTATGTCATTTTTCTTTACAAGAAGAATCAACAACAAAAGTAAATGATATCTTGAGATATGCATAGAGCTCGTTTAAAATTGGTGCAACTGTTTTATCGCAAATTATGAGGCATGAAACTATGATCGTGGTGCTTTAATTATTGCTTATAATCTGCCTGAGGAGACGCAGACGCAGTTTGCATTCTTTGATTTATGTTTTCTCTGAAGCAAGGAAAAGATCTTTTTTAAAAATTAGTCTTACACAGGCTGTTTAAAAAAAAAAAATTTTTGTTTTTAATTACAACAAACATGTCACTTGCAACAGACCGTTTGTGATGGTCAGTGATCTAACTCTATACAAAAATAAAATCTCCGTACTTGTTTTAGTGCAACTTACATCTGACTATTATTTTATAATATTTTTAATTTCTTGTCTTCCATTTGCTTTATTATACACAATTTGGATGTTCTGGGCTGGGTCCTTTGACCTCAAATGGTGGGCAGAAGGACATGCTGTTTGTCTTCTGTTCCCTTATATCTGTTTTCTGAGTTGCTTTCTGTCTTTGTCTGGGAATGGGATTATTTAGTTTTGTCCCAGCCCTGACTTGGAGTCTTTCACTGGGAGGGGAGGGAAACAGTCAAATGTATAGATTTAGTTTTGGGAGATGATATTTTTTTTCCTTGTAAATCATCTCCTTATTATGTACTGTAATTATTTTTTTTATTTTATGATCGAAGTAATGATTTGTAAATATTTGAGTGTATTCCTCTTTGTGGGTTCTTGTGTTTGTGTCTGAATGAGACTTTTAGGTGATCTCACTGATAGTATGTTCTTGGAACCGTATATCTGTTCCCTATTTACTTTTTCTCATGTTTTTACTATCCAATTTTCTTCCTTTTTACTGGCACTGATATGGCCTAAATGTGTTGCAAGCACCGTAAAACCCTTAAAATCAAACAAAAACAACAAGAATTCTGTGTTGTTTTGTTCTCATTATTTATACCAAGAAGCTTAACTTTACACACAGTCATTCTTATTGTCAAACAAAGTCAGATTTACGTCTTTAGTAATACATGGGAGACTGCAAGGTTTCTTTGGGTTTTTCCTTACGCAATAATGGCATAATCTGCTTAAGATAATACAATGTTTCTTTATATGTTATTATTACAGTGCAATCTGCATAAAGTCAACACCTCTTGTTGGTCCCAAGTTTTCTATTTATTTTATTTATCTAAAACTGTGTTCCATTGATAAGGATAAGGTCAACCCTTGCTTAAAGTCACCAATCTTTTTGGTTCAGTGGTGTTGACTGGATGGGGTTCCTGGCCTCCCATAGTGGGCAGGGTGGCATTTACTGTGTTTCTATCCCTTATAGCTTTTTTTCCAATTTGCTTTCTGTTTTTCTCTTGGAATGAGAATACTTGGTTTTGTCCTGGCCCTATCCAGTGTCCTTGACTGGGAGGGAAACAGTCAAATGCATAGTTATTGTTTTGAGAGATGATATTTTTTTCCCCTTGTAAATCATCTCTCTGTTATGTATTATTATATTTGTTATTTTGAATGTATAATGTCAGCATTTGAGTGTGTTCCTCTTTGTTGGATATTGTGCTTGTGTCCAGACGAGACTTATCGGTTATCTCAAACTAAGTACATTGATGGTATGTTCTTGGAATCTACATCTGATCGTTAGTTCTTCCCAGTCCCAGTTCCCCTTTTTATTACCTTTTTCTTGGGTGCTTTAATTGTAATTCTAGAATTTGACTATCCCATTTTCTATCTTTTTACTGGTGCTGATGTGACCTAAATGTGTTGCAAGTGCCGTAAAACCCTTAAAAACAAACAGCGGTGTTGACTGTCAGTATTCCACTGTTTATGATAATGGCCAGTTGAATCTCTCTGTACAGCTTTATCAATTATTTTTCAACAATTTCTCCACCTGAATACGCTCTCACTTTCATAATGTTGATCTCTGTTTGCAACTGGAAACTATTTCACATTTGAGTCAAACTGAGTCTTAATATTTTACCTGACTTAGTAATATGATAATTGAACTTTTTAGGGGGGAACTTTTTATAATATGCAATATCCACTAAATGTGCTCAAAGGGTCCCTGGCCAACAGCAGCACGGAACATGTAGGACGAGTCATGATGCCTGTTAGGAGATATTATTATATTTTCCGACAAATACAATGCCAGGTACTCATTTTACGCATGAGTATGGTGAGAGAATGGCAGTAAAGAGCCTTTTCCAAGGACTTAACTATGCACCGCTCAGAGTGGGGCTTGAATTAAGGGCTTTCCGATCCGAAGGAGTGTGTCATGCCAACAAATATTTGCAATGTCAATCCTCTTGATATTATACAATATTTTGTTCAGTTTCAAACCTCGGTAGTCCAAGGTTTGAGAGTTTTGCCAAGATGAGGGTCATTTTAATCAATCAACATTCGAATGACAAGTTTTGTGGCCAAAATTTTAAACAACTCGTTTTTTTGGGGGTTTTTTTTTGGTTTTTTTTTCAGAGTGCGGCAGTGTAGATTCTTGCATTTTGGGATTTTCAAAAATGTTCCAATCGTAAGAGCAACCCTAGGGATGCACAATTGGAAGAAGTTTGTCATTCAAGATGCAAGAAAGCATGTGTGCCTTTATAATTTTACGATTCTCAACTTATTACAGTTTCACTAGGTCTGATATTAAAGCTGATTTTTTTTTTTTTTTTAATTGTATGAACCCTTCTCCTTGTTGTCTACTATGTTGTAGTCGATCCCCTTCCATACCAACTACAGGAAAATTGTCACATTTGTTACCATACAATATGCATTTTTCTTCTTCAGATTTATTTTGTACATCTCGAAACAATGAAGAGTGATCTTTGTTTAGTTAATGTTATTTTGTAAGGAGCTTATTTGACTTTTTAAAAATCAACTTTTCTGCTGGGTATGCCTGCCAATTTGGAAAAATACTGAAAATTGTATGTACTGTAAGGAGAGAGTTGAAGGCTAAATGATTTTGTCTTGTCTTAATAATTGTAATTCGCTGCAGACAAATGACCATTCAAACGTGAGTTGACCCCGAGGTCATTGTGTAAATGTTTCACTTTAGACAAATCACAAGAATCCTGAAAGAATTGATTTTTAAAAAGGGAAAAAGATCCTTTTCAAAATATTAAAATAAAACTAAACTCACGCAGATGTGAGGAGTCTCTCTCTTCCCCCCCCCCCTCTCTCTCTCTCTCTCTCTCTCTCTCTCTCTCTCTCTCTCTCTCTCTCTCTCTCTCTCTCTCTCTCTCTCTCTCTCTCTCTCTCTCTCTCTCTCTCTCTCTCTCTCTTTATATATGAGTATGTACCAGATTTTTTTGTACATCACGACTGTTCAATTCACATGTCTATTTATGGATCATGGATTTTAAAACGTTCCTGTAGTGTACAGCCAGTAGATCTGCTTTAATTTGTTATTTTTACACAACAAAACAAAGGTGCAATATAATATGTATGTATGTATGTATGTATGTATGATGTTCCATCTCTCCCCAACCCCCAACCCTCGTTTTCTCATAGATCTGATTCCAAAGATATTGTAATTGTAACATATCGTAGGCTGGGTGCTATAAGTGACAATGTCAAAAGAAAAAAAATAATTCTTTAAAAAATATCACCACTGAAATCAGCACTCCTGGTTCCAAAATGTCTATTAATGACTATGAACATATTATGTATTTTTTTATCAATTACTGTTTCCTCACGTAAACAACCAAAAAAAAAAAAATATAAAAATTTTTAACGCGTTGAAAATCCAGAAAAGAAAAACAAACAAAAGAAAAGCTTCAAATGCGTTTTTCTCAAAACATGAATTTTGACAGAAGTCACTGCTGGCACTCAGGCGAGATTATGTTTTGTTAATGAAATTGATTCATCAATAATGTTATTGTTAAGTCCATACTAACGAAAGAGTGAAAATGGAGAGGCTTCGTATGGGAACAAAACACTGTGTCTGTTTTGTTCCCATATGAAGCCCCTCCATTTTCACTCTTTCGTTAGTATTTTCACGATCACTGGCTACATGCAGCCCCTACCGTTTTCTACTTTTTCATTGTTAAGTCCAGTACTTCAATTTGTTTTGAATTCAGTCATTTGCTGTACAGTATTATTCCCTAAATGTTTTTCACTTTGTTCCACTACAAAGTCACCATTTTTGTCTGTTAGTAAATATGTATTGCTGGGTGGGGTTCCTGACCTCCCATAGTGGGCAGGGAGGTACTTACTTTGTCAACGTTGTATATGTTTTGTAAACATTTTAGTGTGTTCCTAATAGTGGGGACATGTGCTTGTGTCAGGATGAGACATTTAGATGATCTCAAACTAAGAACACTGATGGTAGTATGTCCTTGGAATCTACATCTGTTTCCTATTTGAACCAATTCCCCGCCCTTTGTCTTACTTTTTCTTGGGTGATTTAATTGTAATTCTAGAACTTTTTACTGTCCCATATCTTTTCTTTTCCTCCCATTGTGGGCAGAGAGGTACTTGCTGTGTCTTCTATCCCCCTATATCTGTTTTCCAATTTGCTTTCTGTCTTTGTCTTGGAATGTGATTACTTGGTTTTGTTATGGCCCTGGTCGGATACTCTAGCTGGGAGGGAGACAGTCAAATGTATATTTAGAGTTTTGGGAGATGATATTTGTTTCCTTGTAAATCATCAATTCTCTGTTATGTCCTGTATTATGTTTTGTTTACGTATTATGTATGAACATTTGAGTGTATTCCTCTTAGTGGAGACCTGTACTTGTGTCTGGGTAGACATTTAGGTGATCTCAAACTAAGTACTTTGATAGTGTGCTCTTGGAATCTCTGGGTGGGGATCCTGACCTCCCATAGCGGGCAGGGAGGTACATACTGTGTCTTCTATCCCGTCATATCCTATCCAACAAGCTTTCTGTCTTTGTCTTGGAATGAGATTACGGTACTTGTTTTTTTCCTGGCTCTCGTCGGAGTTCTGGCTGAGAGGGAAACAGTCAAATGCATAGTTATTGTTTTGGGAGATGATATTTTTTACCTTGTAAATCATCTCCCTGTTATGTATTATTATATTTGTTATTTTTAATGTATAATTTAAGCATTTGAGTGTATTCCTCTTTGTTGGATTTTGTGCTTGTGTCCGGATGAGACTTATGGGTGATCTCAAACTAAGTACATTGTGATCCCTATTTGTTCCCAATTCCCCTTTGTCTTACTCTCTCTTGGGTGCTTTAATTGTAATTCTAGAAGTTTCGACTATCCCATTTTCTTCCTTTTTACTGGCGCTGACATAACCTAAATGTGTTGCAAGCGCCGTAAAACCCTTAAAAACAAACATAAGTTAAGATAACTCATTCCTGACTTCCCATAGTGGGCAGGGAGGTACTTACTGTGTCTTCTATCCCTCTGTATCTGTTTTCCAATTGCTTTCTGTCTTTCCCTTAGAATGAGATTACTTAGTTTTGTCCTGACCCTGGCCGGAGTCCTTTGCTTGGAGGGGAAACAGTCGAATGTATTGTTTTAGTTTTTGGGAGATGAAATTTTTTCCTTTTAAATCATCTCTCTGTTATTTTTTTATCTTTAACATATTATTTGTAAACGTTTGAGTGTATTTCTCTTATCGAGATCTTGTGCTGGTGTCTGGATGAGACTTAGGTTAGCGGGTGGTTGGATGGGAGCATCACCCTTGAATCGTATACCTATGATGTTCGCATGGGTGTACGATCCGATAGTGATGTCGTTTCTTCTTCTCTTTACTAGCCTATCCTGCTTCTTTGGTTTGTGATTGTATTTTTGACAGGGGATATTTTTTTTCCTGTAAATCCTCTGCCTGTTTGTTCTTGGTTATTTATAATTTAGCTTATGATATCTTTAGATTATGATTTTGATTGAAATTTGTGCTATTTTTGTTAGATTGCTTGTTTTTTTGTTTCAGCGGTCTCTCATATAACCTCAATTGTGTTGGAAGAGACCTAAAGCAACAAACAAACAAAAAAAAGACTTAGCTTATCTCAAACTTAGTACACTGATACCGTGCTCTTGGAATCTACATCTGTTCTATATTTGTACCATTCCCCATTGGCTTACTTTTTTCCTCCAGTTCTTTTAATTGTACATTAAGATTGTTTTTACTATCCAATTTTCATCCTTTTTACTGGCGCTTATATGACCTAAATGTGTTTCAAGCGTCGTAAAACCCTTAAAAACAAACCATAAGATAACTCAATTTTATTTGGGTACTGCTTATATGTTTTGACAACTTTGACGTATCTAGTGGACGGTATTCCCCTATCAGCTAGGTGGGGTCTTTTGACGTGGCGGACGGTATTCCCATCCGCTAGGTGGGGTCTATCGACGTCGAGGACGGTATTCCCATCAGCTAAGTGGGGTTATTTGTCCTCCCACAGTGAGCTGGGAGGTTACTTCCTGTGTTTTCTATTCCCCTATATTATCTTTTTTCCAACTTGCTTTTTGTCTTTTTCTTGGAGTCCTTTAGTGGGAGGGAATCAGTCAAGTTAATATATGCGGTTATGGTTTTGGGAGATAATTTTTTTATCTTGTAAATCATCTCTCTGTCATTATATTTGATGTTTTGAAAACTATAACGATTTATAAGCGTTTGAGTGTTTTCTTCTTATAGGGATCCTGTGCATGTGTCTGGATGAGACTTTTAGGTGCTCTCATTGAGAGTCTCAAACTGAGTACACCGGTGATGTGCTATTGAAACTCATATCTGTTCCATTTTAAAATCATACCCCTCTGTCTTAATCTTCCCCATGTGCTTTTAATCGTAAATTTAGAATTTTTGATTATCCCATTTTCTTCCTTTTTACTGGCGCTGAAATGGCCTAAATGTGTCGCAAGCGCCGCATATCACCTATAAACACAAAAGAGTGATTTTCATACCCTGTGTATTAGTTTAGATGGAATGATGCTGTTGATGATTTTGATACTGCCCCATACAATTAGACGACTAATAAACGCAATGATTGTACATTATATTATTTGTTTCGTGGTTTATGTTTTACTCTCTCATGTTTGTTTTTGTTGTTTTGTTTATTATTTTTTTATTCGTTGTAGTTTTGTTGTTGTTTTTTTTTTTTAAGCAAAAATTCTATCAATTTGTACAGTGGAATCCTGATAAGGTGAACTCCGCTGGACCAGAAATATTGGTTGGCTTCAAGCAAGGATGACATTATCCATTATCCAATAGAACACACTCGGATAAAGAATTGATCATAGCTTGTCGCTCGAACACCGAACCCACTCCACCGCATCTGGGGAGCAGAATCTTAGATCATGATCACTGGATGGGGTTCCTGACCTCCCATAGTGGGCAGAGGGGTACATATTGTGTCTTCTATCCCCTTATACATCTGTTTTCCAATATCCTTTCTGTCTTTGTCTTGGAATGAGATTACCTGGTTTTATCTTGGCCCTGGCAGGGAGGGAAACAGTCAAATGCATAGTTATTGTTTTGGGAGATGATATTTTTTTTCCTTGTAAATCATCTCTCTGTTATGTATTATTATATTTGTTATTTTGAATGTATAATGTAAGCATTTGAGTGTATTGATCTTTGTTGGATCTTGTGTCTGTGCCCGGATGAGACTTATAGGTGATCTCAAACATTGGTGGTATGCTCTTGGAATCTACATCTGATCCCCATTTTTTCCCAGTTCCCCTTTGTCTTACTTTTTCTTGGGTGCTTTAATTGTAACTCTTGAATTTTTTACTATCCCATTTTCTATATTTTTACTGGCGCTGATATAACCTAAATGTGTTGCAAGCGCGGTAAAACCATTAAAAACATAAACACAAAACGATCATGATCAGTGCAGCTGGGTCCGCCCTGATATTCTTTAAGGCTGTGTTCCATCGTCTGCTCTGGGCATCCACATGTAAACAACTGGTCTCGGATAAATACGTGTTGACTTTATGCAGATTCTACTGTATATCGTTGATTAATAAAATCCCCTTTTCTTTCCTTTTATTGTTTCTTGGACGATTGATTGCTTTAGCACAGATAAGTCACTGGCCGTGTCTTCTATCCTCCATCTCTGTTGTCCCTTTCTGTGTTGCTCTCTGATTTGTTCTGGATTGAGATTGATCGGGTTGATTTTTTTCTCTCCTGGTCCTGGCGTGTCGTGCCCGAGGTCCCTCAACTGAGAGGGTGCAAGGATAGCCTAACGCCAAGCCAGCGGGTCGTAAAAGGCGACTAATAGTGTGGCTCTCCTTTTTTGAGTCACCCTGTCCTCCAGGTTGGGGGTTGTCGAAGGGTTAACAACCGTTTTGAAAATATTGTTGTACTTTGTAATCATTTAAGTGTAACCTTCACAGTGTAGTCCCTTGCGTGTGCCTGGATTTGACTTTTAGGTCATGTCAAAATTGTCGCACTGGTGGATTGCTCGCGGAATCTCCTTTTTCCTATTTGTCCCAGTCGGTAATCAGAAAGTCCGAGGTTCGATCCCAAGTCGAGGTCGACTGATTTTTTTTGGGATGTTTTTTTTTCGTTTGTATTTTCCTTTCCTGCTTTGGCATGTTTCATACACACTTGTTCAGATCTTTATCTTGCACATGCGTCTGCTCCCTAGTTTATTTATTTGGACCAGTCTCCTTTGTCTTACTTTTTCTTTTGTGTTTTTAACTTTAGATCTACAATCCTATCAGTTTCTTTTATTTCTTTTTTTTTTCACTGGCACCGAAATTACCTGAAAGTGTCGCAAGCGCCGTAAACCTCTAAAAACAACAAATGCTCCTAAAGCGTCGTTAGCACCGTAAAATCCCTAAAAACAAACAAATGCATATCATACCCATTGTCCAATGTTCAGAGACTATGATAATTCTATGACGACATACTTTTAGAAGACGCCTACAGATTGAAGTACAAAATCTATCCTGATAATAAGTTATAATTTCCGAATTACTATAGGTCCGTCTGGTGCCATTTTCATATCCTACCTACAGCCGATCCCCAATGACGGATGTTACGATGTCTCACTTGTTCTTAGTGTTTGCGCCCGTTCCCTCTCCCCATTTAAAAAAGATAACACTGGCTTGCGCATTACACATACGAGATGGAAATCGACTTGTATAAAAATCCGCTCTATCATGGACGAGAAGTCGTCTGCTCGAAATTAGGAGATAGGTTGTCAGTCTTCTGTACCAGCAAGAGGTAGCTGCAAAAAGACCAAGGTCCAGAATCTGTCAGATCGCGGCCACGCTTATCCGTGGGGACTTTCCATCTCTCTCTCTCTCTCTCTCGCACACGTGGCAAAGAACCTGAAGTAGCAGGTCATCTGGTTTGAACGGCAAACGGTTGCGAGGCTGCCAGGCGTATTGAGGCGATATATAGTGATTTAGATGTGGGCAAGAACCCGAAACGGCAGAGCATCAAGTTGAACTGTGTGTTGTGACGATGCTACCGGGCGCGTTCGCGATGGTGCACGAATGCGGACCGGACTTTGCTGGTTGGGTCGATCGTTATAACATGGTAATGTGAGAACCACAAGAAGCTGCTGCTGCCACATCAATGTAAAACTCCGTAAATCCAAAATAATATATATTATAGTGTCGGCAACAGGCCTAGATATATATATATCCTTACCGCCTGCCTACTATTGTTATGTAAGATTTTATGACTGACGTGTATTGTCCATTTCACCACCGATGTGTTAATTTTTCTTGCTATAGAATAGTGAGGTGTGGGTTATACGTCACTCACAGAGCATTTGAGCATTTGATGGTTTCTGTCAACCATGTTTGACAATCTTTTGTATTGTTTTTTTTTTTAAATGTACTTTTCTTTTTATTTATTTATTCATTGTCTTTTATTTATGGATTTTTTAAAAAAATGGTCAAAAGCTTGAGCGCATTTAAAAGCGGAGTGCTTTTCCGCTAGATTGCATATTGAGGGTTAAAATTATACATGAAAATTATGTTTCGAGCTCCGAGCGTGCTTATAACCGGATCATGCTTGTAGCCGGGATGCTTATAAACGGAGACTACTGTATCCTGAAAAGCAAGGCGCGAAACCGAATAATTAATATTTGCTCTGTTTATAAAATGGTCGTACATTGTAACTACGTTCATCCTTTCTGAATTAGGATGAACGTAGTTACAATGTACGACCATTTTATAAACAGAGGGATTTTGCACAAAACGCTTTACAAAGGGTCTTTAACCAACAGCAACACGTAACATCTAGGACTAGACATGACGCCTGTTAGGCGATATTATAATTTTTTTCTCCAACAAGGACAACGCTATTGACGGCAAGGGACTCATTTTACACCTGAGAGAATGCGAGTAAAGAGCCCTTTCGAAGAACTCAATTAAATTATGCGCTGAGCGAGGCTTGAACCCATGATCTTCGAAAGCGAGTGTCATAACGCAAGACCACATAGCCGCACATAACCGTTATCGGCAATCATATTTTCTCAACAGTTAAAAAGGCCTAGTTTACTAGGCTTTTCCTCTAGGTCACTGTTTCTGAATTGGGTTAAACTTCCTATAATAAAACCTTATTCTCATATCTATTAAAATTTATGCAAGAGAAATCTAGTAAAAAAAAAAAATAGCGCCATTTGCTTGCGCACCATTTCATCAATCGGTCAGCCATCACTATTTTCGTAACCCGTATATTAATAGTAACAAAGAAGAAAGGGTGCGTTATAATATTGTATATGACATGCTCATATGATATTAATATATCATCAAACTACAACGATATCTATGTTTATATATATATATATATATATATATATATATATATATATATATATATATATATATTATATATATATATATATATATATATATATATATATATATATATAATATATATATATATATATATATATACTAGTAAAAAGCCCGCAATTTCGCGGGGAAAGAACTATTTTCATTCGATATTGCCAGAATCATTTTTTTTTATTAGCTTGATTACGATTAGATGCATATTTTAATCGATGTGCGTGTAGTCGCTGCCATGCTTTATTCGGCGTGATTTTAGTTTATCAGTCTTTAGATATCAATATCAATAAGTCGCAAGTCTTTACCACGCTTTACTTGGGAGTGCTTTGCACTACCTTCAATACTTCACAAATTAAAATGGCGGCCGAGAATCAAAACAATGGTCAAATTATGAAATTTTAAACTTTCACAAATCTGTCAAGGTTTGTTCTAGAGTTTTTAAAACGCTTTTATATGATGACAAATTGAATAAATAAACGCCTGACAAAATATCAACGGTGAAAATACAAATTGAATGAATACTGGGGATGTAGGAGCTTTCGGAATGTCTCCCCTTTACTTAACTTATGTGAGGTCAAATGAAAATCTGAAGCGGACGCGATAAATATCAAGTCCCCGAATCTGTCTACTTTTGGTTTGTTCGGGCTAGAAGCTAGACAGAACCAATTGACAGTTTGCCGAAACGTTTAACTAAATATTTCCTAGGGCAATAATTATCACATCGATGGCATAAAAACGACAGTAATATCAGCAGTAATATTAGTTGATGTTGTTAATCGGTGAAACTTGTTTAAAGTTTCTGTAAATCCGAATACCGTTATGTGATCAAGTGAATTATATCACTATGAATGCCACGATTTGCTGAAAAATGCCAATCTGACATTTCC
>NC_088362.1:58596231-58643731 GCF_034508935.2 Berghia stephanieae
GAGGCCAGACAGCAAAAATCGGAGTTAGTTCACCGTCAGGCGACGTGACGATGAGATGACGATGTGGGCGGAGTGGAGTGGTTGGGGAGGGGAGGGGGGGGGGGGGGTTGATAAAAAGAACAGGAGCGTATCCTGGTTTATGCATTACGGGGTGCATGGTCATTCGCAATCTATCAAAAATACACACAAATTGATTTCAGTACGAAGTATCAAGTTTAAGTAGTAACTTTTGAAATTATCTAATTTAGATTAGATTATTTCGGACCTGGTAATACAGCTTATAACTTGAAAAAAACAGGCTGGTATTTGCCCACCCTGCCCATTATTACCAGCCGTCCCTGATAGAAGATAACCATAATAATATAATAATGCATAATATATACATACAAGATTGAAAGCCATGTCAACAGCAGAGCAAACAAGTATTATTCGTCATATATAAATCTCCCATCATATAATTCCCTGTCTACTAACACCTTGAAATAATCCATAGATTTTGCATTCTTTGTTTCAAATTTCAAACTGTTCCATTTCTGAACAATACGAATACCGAACCAGTTTTGTCTTATGTTTGTTTTGCATCTATATATATATATATATATATATATATATATATATATATATATATATATATATATATATATATATATAATAGTGTTTCGATTCAATTTAGCAAGTCCTATGGGCATCGACTTATACGATATCCACTGTACTTTAAAATAAAAATAAAACAAACTGTTACGACTATCACATGTTACATCTAAAAAATAGTAGCAGTAACAAATGACAATGTCAAAAAACGTAAACACGACACTACGACACTGTTTTTGAGTTTGTGGAACTCGGCTTGCAACCATTTCGATTCGTTTAGAGTTCGACAACAAATCTTGATCTCTTCCCCCAATATTTGCTTACAGGTGAGCCGGAATTTAAACAAAAGGAAATGATTTAATGCAAATAGATCTAGATAGAAACCGTTTACTTGGCAGGGACTCTGTCCTGAGACCGAGAATGGAAAGAGCGGTAGTGACTGAGAGGTCAGCATGCCGCATGTAAATTGGGGATTCTTTGACCTGCTGAAATTATATGTAACTGAATGGGAGCCTGAGGAGTACTTCGTTTATCGCTCTTGAATTGCCTTGATGCAGGAGTACCTGCGATTTTAATCATTGTATCGTCATTGTACGGATTGGTAGAAGTAGAGTCAAAGTAAAATTTAACAGGGCGTAGAGATCAGTAGTAGTCTATCTAGACTACAGGCTACGGCTACAGGCGACAAGCATGTACGTGGTTCTAGATTCTGGAGCTAAAACTAGAAGCCCTTACGGGTTGCTACATCCACATATTGCAAGCACGTAAGTGCCCCACAGGCTAGAACTAAAGTACTAAAGCCCTAGATCCCAAGGCCCTCCTGTCTGAAAAAAAAAAAAGAGACAGACACTTCATACTGCGCATTAAGTTGGAACTGCTTTTATCTGTGTCTTCAAAGTCATAGATTGTTGCCAATACCTGCTTGTTCAATTTTTGTAGTTGCCTATTTCTCTTTGTGATAGACGTCATCTGGTGTCTGTTAAGTTCAATACAAAATTTGATCATTTTTCTGTATACATATGATATTGATATGACAATGCAGCTATTATGTGTAAACAAGGTAGGTTCAGAGTTCAAGTCCCACTCTGGGCGGCACATGGTCCTTGGAAAACCCCCTAAAAAACTTGAGCTTTTTTATAGCGCAATATCCACTAAACATGCTCAAAGTGCTTTACAAAGGGTCCCTGACCAACAGCAACACATAACATGTAGAGCGAGACATGACACCTGTTAGGCAATATTATACTTTTTTTTCAGACAGGACAATGCTGTTAACGGCCAGGTACTCATTTTACACCCGAGTACGGTGAGAGTGTGAGTAAAGAGCCTATACCAAGGCTTCAACTATGCGCAGAGCGAGGCTCGAACCCAGGCCATCTTATCCGAAAGGGAGTGTCATACCACAAGACTGCATAGCCACACAAGGAAAAGGATCTTTCCTAACATTCTCTCATTGTATTCAGGTGTAAAATGAGTTCCTGGTTGTTAACAGTGTTGTCTCTGATAGAAAACATGGTAATATTTCCTAACAAGTGGAAAGCCTCATCTGACATGGTTTTACTGTTGGCTAGGGACCCCTTGTAAAGCGCTTTGAGCACATTTACTGGATATTGTGCTATATAATTGCTCATGTTTTTTTGTGTGTATTTTTTTAGTTACCACATTCTGCTTTTTGTCACTCTACAATCTTTGGAATTGCTTATTTTTGTAGCCATGGACAGACATTGAAAATATATTTATAACTCTAGTTTCATATTCTTTGTACTATAGACATTTTAGTACATCCACACTTGATTGTAACATGCTTAACCACTGAGCACCATTCAAAGGAACCTGAAACCGCAGAACATCTGGTCGAGCATTGTGTCGTGACGGGACTACTGGACGGATTCGCGGCTATACACAAATAACGCCATCAAGTTCGCTGCCTGGATAGATGATCATAATATAATGGTGTGAGACCACCCGAATCTGCTGCTAAGCAACCGAAAAGTCGAGGGTTCAAATCCCATCTGGGATGGTGCAAAAATTGTGTCCTTGAGAAAGGCTCTTTACTCCCATTTTGACTCGTGTAACACGTTTGACAAGTGTAAAATGAGTACTTGGCTGTAAACAGCATTGTCCCTATCACAGTCCGAAGCATTTTAGTATTGTAACGACGCCTAATGGGGGTCCTGATAGGTCAGTTGGCAGGAAAGGGAACGAGATCGATCCCGGGTGCAATCGAGATTTTTTTCGGACCCCCTGTCCACCCTGCAGTGATTGGGTTGCTGGGTCTGTTAGATCTGGTGGAAAGTATTTTGCAATCGACTAGCATCCTATCCAAAGGGTAGCAAGCAATTGCTGTTGTCCGTTTCACACTATAGAAACCGTGATAAACTCTGGCTCCATGGGCCCAATGGCTCTGAATGACTACTTTTAAACAACGCCTAACTGGCTGCATGTCTTTGTCCTCAGTGTTGAGTGTGCTGTTGTCCTGAGAGCTACATTCACATTGTCTGAGATCTCTATTTGTGAAGCGTTGTGATACCAAATCCCAGGTACGGATTTAAAGATTTTGACATCCTGTGTAACTAAGAAATATTAAAACACACAGAAAGGAATGCAGTTTTGGTAATTTATACAATGAAAATGGTGTAACTATCAAAACAATTATATTGACCCTTCCAGTGTCAGAACGAAATGAAATGAAAAATAAAATAAAAAAATATAAAACATAAAATTCCTTTATTCATCCCCAAGGAGAAATTTGTCTTTAGGGTCTATTCCAAGGGAAGACTGGAAAAACCCAGGTGTCAGCCACAGTGCAGTACCGCAAAGTGAACTAGGGATGGGTGACTTGTCAAGGCTACACAATGAAACGGGTAGCCAAACTAGATACCTTTTTAGTATGAAGCAAAGACTCTTACCGCTGAGCCACACTGCTTCAATGGAGCCATTCAAACTAAAATCATTTATTATGTGGTAATTGAATCAAATTCGCCAATATTTCTAGTCTGTCGAGTCGAGTAGCTCGTAAGGACTTGTAGCCACTTCGCTGTATTATGTAAGTTGTAAACTTACTTGACAAAATGGGGGCTGTGTGGTTCAGCGGTACGGTCTCTGCCAAAAGGTACAGAGTTCGACAACCTGCCTCGTTGTGTGGCCTTGAGCAAGTCACCTCGCCCTAGCTCACTTTGCGGCGCTGCACTGCAGTTGATGCCTGGGTTATTCCAGTCTTCCCTTGGAATAGACCCTAAAGACAAATTTCCCCTTGGGGATGAATAAAGTTATTTTTATTTATTCATTATTTATTTATTTAAGTATTGAGTTAAGAGAGGTTTCTCTCTCCACTGTCCACCTATGGGCTGCAAAGACCGCAAAAGAAAGAATGAATTCATAACATTAAAATCATTTTTTAAAAAATTCTATTCATATGAATATAAAATTTCAAAATTATTTTATGATACTCACTTGCAAAATTTCTTTGAAGCTATTTTAAGGCTTTCGTCCTCTATACTTGATTTCGAAAATTTTTAACACTTTCATCCTGAAAAGTAAAGAGAATGAAAGAGTTTGAGTGGTTGGAGAAAGAAGGACCTCTTTCCTTGCGGTAGTTCCAATTGGATTAAATAGTCTGATGTCACGTTGCCCAGCAATGGCGACCAACGTGGTTCTTAACAAAGAAAATCAGCACTTTTTATTCTTCATGCTGGCTAGAACTTTTTCATATGTCATGTGATCAGATTGTATAAAAGTCAAAACATGATCAGATTTATAATTTTGTCTTCTCTGGATACACTTTATGCTCGTCGGAGAAATATTTCATAAGGGCATCCGCCATTGTTCCGATAGTTTAGAGCCAGTTTCTAATTTACTATGCATCATTACGAGGGAAGTGACGTCATGACTGTTGAAGCTAATTGAGGGGATTTAAAATACATTTCATCACACCGACTGATATGTCTTTGACATGTCAGTTAGCTGGTCAGATTCACTGAATAATCCTTTTTCATTGGTGGGAGGCTTACCAACCATGAAATTGTGGGTGGGGGTCCTGACCTCCTATTGTGTGCAGGGAGGTACTTGCTTTGTCTTCTATCCCCCTATACCTGTTTTCCAATTACTTTCTGTCTTTGTTTTGGAATGTGATCTCAAACTAAGTACACTGATAGTATGCTCTTGTAATCTACATCTATCCCCCTTTTAAACAAATTCCTTTTTGACCTACCTTTTCTTGGGTGCTTTAATTGTAATTCTAGAACTTTTTACTATCTCATTTTCTTGCTTTTTACTGGCGCTGAAATGACCTAAATGTTTTGCAAGCGCCGTAAAACCCTGAATAAAATAACATAACAATCATGAAATTGAAGGCCAATTTTGTTTTTTACAGCTCTTTAAAAAGAAAAAAAAGGAACACAAAACACACACACACACACACACACACACACACACTCTCTCTCTCTCTCTCTCTCTCTCTCTCCCTCTCTCTCTCTCTCTCTCTCTCTCTCTCTCTCTCTCTCTCTCTCTCTCTCACATTCAGAATTGTATGCATTGAGGCTTTTGTCGCTTGATCTGTTTTTTTTTGTGTGTATGAGATAGGTACCTAACTTAGGAGCTAAATTGTCATTCCATTTGATAGGGTTGATCTATTATATCGACTATGATGCGAACAAGGACGAAATAATTACTACTACTACTACTACTACTACTACTACTACTACTACTACTACTACTACTACTACTACTATTACTACTACTACTACTACTACTACTACTACTACTACTACTACTACTACTACTACTACTACTACTACGACTATGGCGTAGTTGCACACATAATATGTAATGGCTTATGTTCGTATAGTGGCTTTTTGATAGATGGGAATGATATTCCATTTTTTTTCATTGTATTGTAGATGTTAATAAAGAGTTCAAGGGCCAATGATGATAATTGAATGTACAACACCAAGATATTCAAAACAAAGTCCAGATTCCACGTTTCATTTCTTACTGCTTTATTTTTTTGTGATAAATTCGAAATCCAAATCAAATAGCATGGTCATAATTCCATCAATGTGCGGCTATGTGGTCTAGTGGAATGACACTCGCTTCCGGATCGGAAGGTCCTGGGTTCGAGCCTCGCGCTCGGCGCATAGTTGAGTCCTTGGAAAAAGCTCTTTACTCACATTCTCTCACCTTACTCGGGTGTAAAATGAGTACTTGGCCGTTAACAACTTTGTCTTTGTCCGAAAAATTGTAATATCGCCTAACAGGTGTTATGTCCCGTCCTACATGTTAAATGTTGCTGTTGACCAGGGACCTCTTGTAAAGCGCTTTGAGCACGTTTAGTGGATATTGCGCTATATAATAAGCTCATTTTAAAATCAGTTTCATAAATTTCAAACCCGTAAGATCAGTCTAAATGTTAAGAAATATGTCTATGTAACCATTTTCAATATACATGGAATATTTCTATGTCTATGTAACCATTTTCAATATACGTGGAATATTTCTATGTCTATGTAACCATTTTCAATATACGTGGAATATTTCTATGTCTATGTAACCATTTTCAATATACATGGAATATTTCTACGTCCGTAAATGCAAATAAATGACGGTGAACACAAACGGTTTAAAGTAACAATGTGCAGCTCATAGTGAAGTAGAATTTAGAATTCCGGTTTGATCCGAAACACTGTTTTATATATACCCTATTGTAAACTGTTCCCTCAATTCCTTCAAATCATTCCTCCTACTGGTTATGTCCAGCCCATGTCAATCTAAAACACCCCCCCCCCCCTACATGTAAAAGCGAATCATAATCTAGCCGAAACGTTAAATCCCTAAATATTAATGCTAAACCCCGCCTTTCATGATATCATGTTATTTTGGTAAAGGTTAGTTTGTTTTTTTGTTTTTTGGTTATTTTTTTTTTATTTTAGAAGCCAGTGCTTTTCGATTCATCCAGATTCAGTCTAGTTGGTTAATATTCCATTAATTTTTTCTTTTCGTGTGCGGGCGCGCACGCGTTTGTGTGTGTGTATGCACGTGTGTTCGTTCAATTGATATTCGGCACTCTTATTCTGGTGTAAGTACGTATTGAAAACCGTTCGTACTATGCGTTTTGATCAGTTAAAGTTGGTCTGTGGTCGACTTTCGACGAGAGTCCGATTGTCGCATGGCCGATTTTTAAATTACAGACCTGCCCAAGCGCGATTGTTAGGGTTTTTTTTTTCCAGCTGTTGACCGGCTGTGTTAATTGTAGACGTACTTATTAGACCTATTGTATTACGAGGCGAATGGGCGTGAACCGAGGTTTACTTATATGCAGGTCTGACATCCGAACCCGCCTATGGGCCTAAAGTTTAACATTGTTGTAATGGACAATATTTTGCGTCATTTTTGTTGTTGTTGTTGATATTTCCATTACAACAATGAGCCAATAAGGAGGCTCTTTATTCGCATTCTTTCACCGTACTCAGGTGTAAAATGAGTACATAGCCGTTGTCTCTGTCCGTAAAAAAATAATTCGTAAAATCGCCTTAGAGGCGCCACGTCCCGTCCTAAATGTTAAATGTTGCTATTGGCCAGGGACCCCTTGTAAAACGCTTTTATATATATTGGTTCATTTGCGTGTGAAGCGAGTGCCCTACCAACTGAGCTATTAAGACTCCCATTTGAATGAAGAGTCTTTACCAATGACTAACTTTGCGACGTTAACATCATTTTTGGACTCGAATCAAAGGCAAGTCCCATATCATACCACACAGTGGTAGTGGTGAAGGCCTAGATGTAACTCTCTCCTTACCAGCCATTTTTAGAATTTCCCCTGAAAATTCACACCCACCCGACACAAAATTAAGACTGTTGTTCAGCAAAACGATGTTTACAACACAGTGTTTAGTATTTATAGCTGTAATCAAAGGATTTCTTTACATTTTGGAATATACAAAAAAAAAATCAGAATGAGAAAATTGTCGGTTGCATCGTAACGAATGTGACGATTTTCCTATTGTTGGTAAGGAGAGGGTTAAGGAGGCAGTGGGTGGTGATGCAGCGGTATCATAGTTTTCAATCAATTAAATCAGAAAAGTGAGTGGAGTAGGCACTTATGTTGATAATAACAGAAAATGAAGTGAGTAGAAAAGTATCCAGAGGACAATAGAGAATAAACATTTCGCGGCGATTGGGACTCGAACCCGGGTCCTTATGATTCGACAACTCCACTGGTGGATGGCGTCGACTGCATAGCGTCCCTCCCCACGGCCAGGTGGAGTATCAGTTAGGTCGCGGGTTCGAGCCCCCATCGCCGCGAAATTTTTACTCTCTATTGTCCTCTGTCAACCTTTCTTCGCACTTCATTTTCGGTTATCAATGGGAGCGATCTATATTCAGGTTTTCGTCCAACCAAGTCATCGATCACATGATTTGTTGCTGTACAACGATTGGATATTTCTTAGTAAATATAAACACGCTGCTTTTGAAATTATTTTTTTTTATAAGGTCAATATCCCTATACCTGTTTATTGTTGTATTTAAAAGATGGATATAAATCTAAACTGGAAAAGTGACGACGAACATTGGATGTCTCCCATTCCTGAGGCTAAAAAAAAAAAAAAAAGAAAATATAAGAGAAGAAAAAAAAAACACACACACAAAAAACCCCCAAAAACACGCTGCTTTGTTTATGAAAGTTGTAAATATACCCTTGTGTCAAGCTGATCAAAATGACCAATCGTGATGTTAAGATATTTCAAAAACTGTGAATACTTTGAACTATGTATGTAGGTCACTTTGAACACATTTTGCAATGTGACCAATGACCTCGAGCACGTGTAAAAGTAATATAGATCATCTCCATTGATTGTAGTGGAAGGGAACATGACCATGACCCTTGACCTGCTTCGACCAGACCGGTCAGTCATTGTATTTTATAGTTAACAAAGGAGTGGGTTTCTTGGGTGATAGCTCATCTTAAGCGAGCTATTAATGGTATGCGTTTAAGTAAAATGCTCACTTATGAGATCAATTGAACCAGTTCAATAATTCAATTGAAGTTAGGAGAGTAACGAAATTGAAGTCACTCAAACTTTTTGCTATTGTTTTCAGACAGTCATTTTGGTGATTCGTTCTCGCTAAGTTACATCAATCCGACTATTATAAACGTTCAAGGTTACACACCGTTTTGCGTATTGGTTACGTTAGATCCGACTCGCGGGTGTTGTGAGTATTTTACCTAAAAGCATAACATCAATAGGAATAAAACCCAACTAAATTATGGTTTGAAAACAATAACAAAAATGCGGAGTGCGCCAACGTTATTCATTCTTCTATTATTTGTAAACGACGGGCTGTGATTGTCCAAGCCGGTTTGATGGCGTTACACAAATCCCGTTGTTTTGATTTTTCGATATATATTATTATAATATGATTTAGGATATCGAAGCTTAGTTTTAGCCTAGTTAAACCTACGCCAGGGCTCTTGGATTTTCATTTATTACGTACATCACGAAGGTTTCGATCGCTCATTTGATTTATTATTCACGAATAAGAGGTACAGTCGGTTGGTTTTATTTATTTATTTATTTATTTATTTATTTATTTATTTATTTATTTATTTATTATTATTTATTTATTTATCTGTTTATTTATTATATTTATATTATTATTTATATTATCTTCTTTTTCTTCTCTTTCTTTCTTTCTCTTCTTCTTCTTCTCTCTTCTCTCTACTACTTACTACTACTTACTATACTTCTATCTTACTACTACTACTACTACTACATACTACTACTACTACTACTACTACTACTACTACACTACTACTACTACTACTACTACTACTACTACTATACTACACTACTACTACTACTACTACTACTACTACTACTACTACTACTACTACTACTACTACTACCTACTACTAACTACTACTACTACTACTACTACTACTACTACTACTACTAACTACTACACTACTATACATACTACTACTACTACTATACTACTACTACTACTACTACTACTACTACTACTACTACTACTACTACTACTACTACTACTACTACTACTACTAATGCCACCACCTCTTTCTCTCTCCCCATTACTCGTATTTACTGTCCTCCAACTTAGCGTCTTCCTCATTCTACTATCACTTCAGTACTAAATCGTCCACTTATTGATATTTCCCATTCACTTCCCTCCCTTTCTGCTGGGTGGGGTTCCTGACCTCCATAGTGGGCATGGCGGCACTTGCTGTCTTCTATCTCCCTATATCTATTTTCCAAATTGCTTTCTGTCTTTGTCTTGGATTGAGATGACTTGGTTTTGTCTTGGCCCTGGCCGGATACCCTGACTGAGAGGGAAACAGTTAAATCTATAGATAGTTTTGGGAGATGATATTTTTTTCTTTGTAAATCAACTCACTGTATTATGTTTTGTTTACGTATTGCATATATGATTTGTAAACATTTGAGTGTTTTCCTCTTAGTGGGGACCTGGGCTTAACGTCAGATGAGACATATAAGTGATCTCAAACTAAGCACACTGATAGAATGCTCTTGGAATCAACATCTGTTTCCTATTTGAACCAATTCCCCTTTCTCTTACATTTTCTTTGGTGCTTTAATTGTAAGTCTAGAACTTTTTACTATCTCCCATTTTCATCCTTTTTACTGGCGCTGATATGACCTAAATGTTTTGCAAATGCCTTAAAACCCTTAAAAACAGTCTTCCTAATACATAGGATTTTCTGTTGCATGATAATGATTGGTATTAAGATTGTATAACTTATGGGTTGATGCGGTTTTACCTCCTTTTGTTTTAGAAATTGTGTAAAGTTGATAATAATAATGTGGTTTTAAAGTCCTCTTGATACGTAGAATTTTCAACCTCATGATTGGCGTTAAGATTGTATATATGTCTCATAGCATAACATATGGCTGACCTTTCTTATTTTTTTTCCTACTTATCTGCATATCATCTGAGGTGTATGGTCGCTGACTTTGGTATAATAGTGTTGAGCAGTATGAAGCTGTTTGAAAGCTTTCCCTTGCATGATTTTTGTGGGGTTTTTTTTCTGCTCTATTGGCCATTCTCTATACGCCATTTAAAATTCATTACTTGACAATAATAGGCTGCCATTTTCTCAATCTCCGCAGAGCTTGTGTGGACTACAGATAAAAATGGATGGCAACCCTTCAACAAACCGCTCTGTTGTGGAGGGTAGATGGTTCAGGGAGGTGGATGAATCCTGGAACGGTTACAGTCTGTCGCTGGGTGTCGAAGAGGTCTTGTTTCATAAAAAGTCAGATTTTCAAGATATTTTAGTCTTTAAAAGGTGAATAATTTGGGTGCATATTCTATTCTGTTCTATTCTACTGATGCTATGCATTTAGGTAGAATACTCACCTGTTGTGCTCACCGGATGAGCTGGACCAACATGCAAAACTTTGTGTATCGTTTAATATTTCTAATCTGTTAGAGGGACTTTACTTGAACTTTTATATAGCACAATATCCACTAAAGGGGTCCCGATAGCTCAGTTGGTAGAGCACTTGCTTCACACACAATAAGTGGGACCTCGATCGATCCCGGGTGCAGTCAAGATTTTTTTCTGGCACCCCCCCCCCCTTTCCACCCAGCAGTGATTGGGTAGCTGGGTCTGTTAGATCTGGTGGAAAGTAATTTGCGATAGACTAGCGCCCTATCCAAAGGGTAGCAAGCCATTGCTATTGTCCTTTTCATGCTATAGAAAGCAGCTCTTTGGGCTGAATGTCTTTGAAGGACTTCCAAAAAAAAAAAAATTAATAAATTATAAATAAAAATCACTAAACATGTTCAAAGCACTTTACAAGGGATCCCTGTCCAACAGCAACACTTAACATGTAGGACAAGATGTGATGCCTGATGGGTGGAATTACAATTGTTTCCAACAATCAACGCGTTAAACAGTCAGGTACTCATTTTACACCTAAGTTTAGTGAAAGAATACAACTATATGCTGCTCAGAGCGAGACTCGAAACCCGAGATCTTCCGATCTAAAGGTGTCATACTGCAAGACGACATAGCCTCACTTTACTGAGAACTAATCACTCAACTTGCAGACTAAAACTAATAACAACGAGCGACGTTGATTTCATAAATTCTACTCATGATGCAGTTTCACATGCACAGCAATTGTCTTCGAGAAGCAACAAATTTGACATCACTCAGCTCTTTTTTAAAAAATTGTTTTTAGCCAGCCATTTTATGAGGAGAAGTTCTCACTGAATTGTGTTGATCAGACTACAAACGTTTAAAATTACCATATCTATTAGACTGAAGCCACACACCACAACAGCTGGTACTCGAACTCGGTACCTTTCAGGTATGAGGCAAGGATTGTACCGCTGAGCCACGAATCTTTGAAGCAGGTGGTACCATATCTATTGGACTGAGAGAGTAGGTCATATTTTGTAATCAGTAAAGTGTACGAATTAAAGTAGGGTTAATGACTGCTGTTTGTATAGAGTTGATGACTTGGACAGCTGTTGTTTACTGTAAACAAAATTTACATTTTGTTTTATGAGATATGAATTGTAAACTCATAGTTCAGTAATTGATTATGAATCGTATAGCACGCATTGTAATTGGCCTAATCTGCCTCATAAAAAAAAAATGAATAAAAAGATTACATTTTTATATTACCATCCATTGTAAAATGCCAGGTTTTAATTTTAAATGTTTTTTAATGTTAATTTTAAAAAAACAAAAAACTTTTGATGATGGATCAGTATATGTGCAGCTATTTGGTCTTGTGGTATAACACTCGTTTTTGGATTGAAAGGTCTTGGGTTCAAATCCTACTCTGGGTGGTGCATAGTTGAGTCCTTGGAAAAGGCTCTTTACTCTCATTCTCTCACCGTAAAATGAGTACCTTGCCGTTAGCAGCCTTGTCTCTGTCGTAAAAATTGTAATTTCGCCTAACAGGCATCATATCTTGTCCTATGTGTTATGTGTTGCTGTTGGCTAGGGACCCCTTTTAAAGTGCTTTGAGCATGTTTAGTGGATAATGCCCTATATAAAAGCTCACATTTTTGTTTTATACAATGTGAGTTGCCAACTCATTAAATCATCATAAAATGTATAGCATGCATTGAATTTGGAACAATGTCGTATTAAAAAAATGTTGCATTTACAATGGAATTTATATAAAGACAATAATAATAAGAAGAATAACAGTACACAATTTCTATAGCGCCCCTTTCCACCAAAAGTGCTCGGAAGTGCTGATACAATGACATATAATATATGATTATATTATATTATATAATATAATTATAATAATAATTTTGGGATAATTATTTGCAATGCAATCATATATAAAATCATCAATAAAATCAATAAAATCACTCACAGAAAACTGAAAGGAACTACTCTGTGTTCAATTCTGTCAAAGTCAACTTCTACTTCAAGTTAACACACCTCTTGTTGGTCCCAAATTCTCTGTTCTTTATCTGGCTCAAAAAAGACATTTCAAGATCTTTTTACTGGTGAATAAGCCATGACAAATATCTCTCTTGTCTGTCCGACCATTCATTGAGTTACTCGTTTATTTTTGTCTGGTCGCAGGGTGTTTTGTCTTTGACTACTTTTGTATGGTTACTATGTAAAACATCAGTGTAAACGTTTTCCTCTCCTTATATTTGTATTTATTAGCACATCATTTGGCAATGTGCTGGTCTTGGATGGCATCATACAATGTACAGAGAGAGACGAGTTCACATACCAGGAGATGATTTGTCACCTGCCCATGAATGTGCACCCGAATCCTAAAAAGGTATTTATGATATATTTATATATGTTTAAGTAAAATTCTCACCGAAATAATCGTAACCAAAACTCTAAACTTTTAAATCTTATTGGTAGACAGAATTAGCTTAAAATTGGTCACCTCACTGGCTGTCTGAAAATAATAACAAACGGCTGGGTGACTTCAACCTCTTTCTGGACTTTATTCTTTCATAACAATTTAAAAAAAGATAATTCAGGAATTTTCAGACTATAGTTGATAATCATCAATCTTAGTCGTCTGATGGGGCACAGTGGCTTTTTCGCTACAGGATTAAGTGATCTACAATTGGCCCCATTTTGACTATGTGATGCTTCTAGTCCATTGGTAGACTTGTTGAGGAAATCACAGTGGAACCAATATCAAAAACTAAAGAGATGATAAAAGTGGAGTTATTGAAAGAAAGGAACAATGATAGGTGACTAGGATACAGTCTCACTGGTCAAACTCTAGATTATAAAGATTTACGATACTAGAATAGGATTTAGAAAATATAATCAATTAACTCTTATATGTGGTAATAATTTTGCTGGTTTTTTTTTTTGTAAATAATTTCTGAGCCCTGTGATGGGTGGCTTGCAAAAATCTTATACCATATTGTAGTTAATCATAATACATAAGACAAATCGCATATCAAATTAAATTAAAGTTGATAACAACAAGTTCTATAATTTGATGCCTTGTATGTTTATAAATATATATATATATATATATATATATATATATAATATTATATATATATATATATATATATATATATATATAATTGGTGTATGTGAGAGATCAGTAAACAGTTTGAGTGAAAGACAAACCACAAATCAGAAATCAAAGAAATCTAACAAATACAAAACAGAACTCTAAAATTTATAAATCAGAACAACAAAGATAAAAAAAAACAACCAGGAAACTGATTTAAATCTCAAACCACTGCAACAGAGAAGAAGAAAACATGACAAACTAACAATTTAAATTACCCCACGGTGATATTCAACCAAATAAGAGGAAGTCATCCAAGTTTATGGTTCCCAACTCAAGAGTGGATGCCCACTTGTACTCGTTCAAACCATCGACATTGAGAGTGGAATAGTCTCACATCTCCAATGAAAGAAAAATACTGTGATCTGTGGAATCTTCAAAATTTGAAGTTACAGACTTAAATTAATAGGAAGAAGAAGGAAGAAAAGGAAGAAGAAATGTTCATGTAGCAAATGGTAGTCCTATTTTTAGTGTACATAAATGATCTTCCACGAGGTATAAGGTCAACAGTGCGCCTCTTTGCTGACGACACAGCATTATATAATCAGATAAGAACAACAGACGACTGCAAAACACTAAATGACGATCTAGCTAAATTACAAGAATGGGAAACAATAAATCAAATGGAATTTAACGTATCAAAGTGCAATGTTCTAACCATCACAAATAAGAAAGCACCTATTACATTTGAATACCAACTTCATGGTCAAAACCTGGAACATGTAAAGACAGCAAAATACCTTGGCATTGAGTTTGCTAAAAATCTCAAATGGAATGACCACATATGTCACCTGGCTTCAAAGGCAAATCAAACAAGCGCTTACATCTCCCGCAATTTAAAAAGATGCCCAATCACAACTCAAACCCTTGCTTTTAAAACTATTGTTAGACCAATTTGGAGTATGGCAGCTCAATTTGGGACCCATATACAAAGAAAAACATTGACACCTTAGAAAACATCCAAAGAAAAAACAGCAAGACGCATCACAAACACATTCGATCCTTTCTCAAGTGCGTCTGAAATATCACAACGGATTGGCCTTGAACCTCTGGAAAAGAGAAGAAAGATAGATAAACTTAAATTGTTCCACAAGATCTACTACAAAAATTCGTGCCTTAAACTTCCAAACGACATCAAAGAGATCGGCACAAGAAATATGAGGGGAGACACAGCAAGAGTAACCATCTCAACATCAAAAACAGACGCCCATATGTATTCGTTTTTCCCTTCCACTGCCTGACTATGGAATAGCCTCCCAGCAATGAAGTGGCTGAAAACGGTTGCCAACATGCCTTCACGCGATTGCTAGAGTTCACAACGTGACTTTTTAATCTATGTGTGTGGGTTTTTTTTTTTTTTTTTTTTTAAATTAGTATTATGTGCAGAGTTTTAGCAAGTTTAAAATGTAAAACCCTACAAACTGTGGAGTGGTCCTCGACAATAATGGAGGTTTCCACAAGACGAAGAAGAAGAAGAAGAAGAAGGTACTGGACAGTGGTACCTTTCAAAGCAGATTTACTAAATTTGCATTGAACAGTTGGAATGTTATGTCCAAACCTATAATAGTAGTTAAGAAGCAATACATTCTTACTTTCCTTCACAAAACGCTTTCACGAACAAACTTCCTTTTTCCCTGAATCACTTCCATTAATCCTAATCCATAATGCAAACATCACAATGAGCTGAAGACACAAACTGTGGCTAGTGTCTGTCCTTGACTGATATTTTCTTTGGGAGCTTTTGTTTGCTTTCTCTGTACTTGAGCTCTTGGGTTTTTCTCTATTCTAGTGTAATTGATTGTGGCCTTGATATTGTATTGAAAAGGGGCCTAGAGCTATTTATATATGGAACAGGCGCTGTATAATGAATTATTATTATTATTATTATTATTATTATTATTATTATATTATTATTATTATAATTTATTATTATTATTATTATTATTTATATTATTATTTATTATTATATTATTTTATTATTATTATTATTATTATTATATGTTATTTATATTTATTATAGTAACTATTGTCATCATTTCATTATTATCATTAACTGCACATCATCTATAGCTTTTTTGTTTTCATGAAAGGTGTTGGTGATAGGAGGTGGAGATGGAGGATGTGTTCGGGAGGTCCTCAAATACACCAGTGTTCAAAAAGTTGTCTTGGCAGAGATAGATAAGGTGGGTTTTAGACCAGTTTTATCATTATCATCATCATCATCATCATCATCTTCATCATGTTTATTTTTCGGAAGGGGGTGTTGGTTGTTTTATTTTCTTCACAATCAAAAACCAAAATATTTCTGTCCACTTTAGTTTTCATGTAACCAGTTTTGACTATACAGTCGTTATATTAACTTGTCCATTTGAAATAGACTTCATTAGGGAATGGCTATGTGGTCTAGTGACGTGGTGTGACACTTGATTTCGGATTGGAAGGTCTTGGTTTTGAACCTTACTCGGCGCTTAGTTGAGTCTTTGGAAAAGGCTCTTTACTCACATTATCTCACCGAACTCAGGTGTAAAATGAGTACCTGGCTGATAACAGCGTTGTCTCTGTCCGAAACAAAATTGTAATTTCGTCTAACAGGCATCATGTCCTGACCTACATGTTAAGCGTTGCTTTTGGCCAAGGACCCCTTCTTGTAAAGCGCTTTGAGCATGTGTTGTGGATATTACGCTGTATAAAAGCTCAATTACATAAAAAGAAACAGTGAAAATGGAATGGCTTCTGATAGGAACGGTATAGACAATGGATGCTTTGGGTACAAACCCTTTGGAACTGACCTCCCATAGTGGGCAGGGGGGTACATACTGTGTCTTCTATCCCCCTTATATCTGTTTTCCAACATGCTTTCTGTCTTTGTCTTGGAATGAGATTACTTGGTTTTATCCTGGCCCTGGCCGGAGTCCTAGCTGGGAGGGAAACAGTCAAATGCATAATTTTTGTTTTGGGAGATGATATTTTTTTTCCTTGTAAATCATCTCTCGGTTATGTGTTATTATATTTGTTATTTTTAATGTATAATGCAAGCATTTGAGTGTATTCTTCTTTGTTGGATTTAGTGCTTGTGTCTGGATGAGACTTATAGGTGATCTCAAACTAAGTACTTTGATAGTGTGCTCTTGGAATCGACATCTGATCCCTATTTGTTCCCAGTTCCTCTATGTCTTACTTTCTCTTGGGTGCTATAATTGTAATTCTAGAACTTTTTACTATCCCATTTTCGTCCTTTTTACTGGCGCTGATATAACCTAAATGTGTTGCAAGCGCCGTAAAAACCCTTAAAAACAAAACAAAACAAAACAAACCCTTTGGAAACATTTATTGTCTGTACCGTTCCCATCCGAAGCCTTTCCATTTTCACCTTGTCGTTAGTATTTTCACGATCCCAGGCTTCAGGCAGTGCCCCAACATTCTCAACCTACCCGGTGTAAAGTGGTTAGGTAATGTTCAGGCCATTGTGCAGCTATGTGGTCTTGTGGTATGACACTAGCTTCTGGATCAGAAGGTCCTGGGCTCGGCGCCTAGTTGAGTCCTTGGAAAAGGCTCTTTACTCAGATTCTCTCACTGTGCTCGGGTGTAAAATGATACCTTGTCCGTTAACAGCCTTGTCTCTGTTGTAAAAATTGTGATATCAACTAAAAGGCGTCATGTCTTGTCCTGCATGTTAAGTGTTGCTGTTGGTCAGGGTCACTTTGTAAAGGGCTTTGAGCTTGTTTAGTAGATATTGCGCTTGTTTAGTAGATATTGCGCTATATAAAAGCTCAAGTTAAAAACAAAATGTATTGCAGATTTTTGAAATCTGGAAAACGGCATATTTTTTATATTTGTTCTGTACATTCATAATAATTCTCATTTATGTCTAAAACGTGATTTATGATTTTTAGAAATAGGAAGATAAATCCTCTTTTGTAGAACCTTTGGGGTCCTGATTGCTCAGTATGTAGAACATGCACTACGCATGCAAAGGGACCAAGAATGATAGGTGCAGTCGAACATTTTTCTGACCCCCCTGGCCACCCAGCAGTGATTGGGTAGCTGTTCTGTTAGATCTAGTGGAAAGTACTTCACGATAGTCTTTGGACATTTCAAAAGGATAGAAAACAATTGCTATTGTCCATCTCACGCTATAGAAACTGGGATAAACATCGGCTCCATGGGCCTAAGGGTGGGGTGTTGGCTTGACTTGTATTTCACTGTATTTACTTTATCTTTTAGTTTTATATTTTGGGAACTTTTGCTCTTATAATGATATATTAAAAAAAATTTGGTTACATAAACATAAATATGATGGTGGTGATGATGATGATGTTGTTGATGCCGATGATGGTGACGATGACTACGATGTTACCAATGTGCTTATGTGTGAGTGTGTCTATGTCAATATATTGTATTATTAAAAATGTTTAACCAAATGACAAATTGTCACTATTTTGAGGACAATAAAGATATATTATTATTATTTCTTCTTATTATTCCTTTCTGTTTCGGTTTCCAGATGGTCGTTGATGTCAGCAAACTCTACTTGCCCCAAATGTCCAGCGGTCTTTCAGATCCCCGAGTCGATATTCAGATTTGTGATGGTGTTGACTATATCTGTAATCATCCGGGGGAGTTTGATGTCATCATCACAGACGCCCCCGACCCAGTGGGTAAGCAGCCATTGAACACTTATTTGTAGATGGTTTTTCTATCACTTTAACTGCATTGAAAAGATTTCTTTGGAATCGGTGTGGAATACACCCTCAACTAATGCTCACTTCGTGAACAATGATTGTATACAATTTTTATTAAAATCAATTACTTTGAGTAAAGTTAAATATATGATTAGTGTACGTATTTATTATAGAGAATACTGAAAATGTTGCTGCTTGAAGCTCTAAGGAAAAAAAATAACGATTAGTATTGAATTATAATAAGTTTCAATTTCGTCTTCGTCTAATAAATTGAAGCTTACAATTCAACACGTATCATTATATTTATATCAAATATTTCTATAGTATTACACTGTTTCATCTATTCTAAAAAGTTACATTTATTCCTCAGTCAGATCATTTTGATACAGATCATTTGTTACATGTCACCTGCTAAGCACCCTTTTTGGTACAATGCACAGTATCTTTTACTCTGCCTTTAGCCAGGTACTTATTCACACCAAAGTGGAGTGGTTGAGTGGAGTAAATGTGTAAATTTTCTTTCCTAGGACCAATTATTGTTTTTGATCATACATCTGGTTGGTGATGTAGATCAACATTGCTTGGCTTTTGTTTTGAGATGAGACATCTGTAAAGACATTTAAAAATTCAAGGAGTTTGTTTCTCTTCTTCAGATAAAGTCCAAGCGTTAAAAATACGACATAAAAAAAAACAAAATATGTAACCTCTTTTTGGGGTTTGTGCAAAGAGGTTGTTCTGTAAAGAAGTTTATTGCACATCTTTAATTATTATTGTTGCTTATCAGTTGAATAATAACCCAACTCTTGTGCGGCTATGTGGTCTAGTGGTATGACACTGGCTTTCAGATCAGAAGGTCCTGGGTTCGAGCCTTGCTCTGCACATAGTTGAGTCCTTAGAAAAGGCTCTTTACTCACATTCTCTCACCATATTCAGTTGTAAAATTAGTACCTGGCCGTTAACAGCATTGTTCTATCCGAAAAAAAAAAAGTAAAATAGTGTAAAAGGCGTCATGTCTTGTCCTACGTGTTTAGTGTTGCTGTTGGTCAGGGACCCCATGTAAAGCGCTTTGAGCACGTTTAGTGGATACTGCGCGATATAAATGCTCTAATTCTTCTGGCTAAAAGAATACATGTAACAGATTAAAGTGCTATTGCTGTGCCTTAAAAATTATAATATGCATTTTGTAAACCAGGTGTTTTTAAAAATTTTATTTTTCTTCTCCTTCACAGGTCCTGCAACAGAACTATACGAAAAGAAATTTTACACAAAATTGAAAGCAGCCCTAACCCCCAATGGTGTTATCTGCTGCCAAGGTGAACAAGATTTTTAATTTTGTAATTTCTATTTTGAATGTTTTTCTTTACAGTTGTTTGATAGTTTTGAATTTATTTAATTTGTTTCTTCTACTTGTGCGGCTATGTGGTCTAGTGGTATGATACTCGCTTTTGGATTGGAAGGTCCTGAGTTCGAGCCTCACTCGGTGCATAGTTGAGTCCTTGGAAAAGGCTCTTTACTCACATTCTTTCACCTTACTCAGGGGTAAAATCAGTACCTGGCCGTTAACAGCGTTGTCTTTGTTCGAAAAAAATTGTATTATCGCCTAACAGGCGCCATGTCTCGTTCTACATGTTACATGTTGCTGTTGGTCAGGGACCCCTTGTAAATCGCGTTGAGAACATTAAGTGGATATTATGCTATATAAAAGCTCAAGTTTTATAGTTTTGCTTTTTTTTTACTTTTCACCTTGTATCCTATGAAATTTTATTCAATAGGCCAGATTTGTCCAAAAACGAAGCGTTTTTAAGCGCACTGAACCCGGCAAAATCGTAAGGATGCTCTTTATAAATTTACATATTTTATTTTACATATGTCATGACCCCTAACCGACGTGCCCTTATATTCAGGTCTGATAACCCAATTCTCTGTGGGCTCATTTTCGTAATGGAATTCTCAAAAAATGTGCAAAATATTGTCCATTACAACAATGTTAAACTAGGCCCATAAGTGGGTTCGGATGTCAGGCCTGCATATATGTAAACGTTGCCCCTAACCTTTGCTTCAAGATCTTTTTAATCAAACAGCCAAACCTGCCTATTGCTTTATACTTCATCTTGACCATAGCACACACGTGTGTCATGACCCCTAACCCTTGCTATTCAAGGTCTTTTCAAAGAGTCTGCTAAACCTGCCTATTGCCTAATACTGTGGATGCTGAAGCATATATAAATTACGTAGTGTGTGTGTGTGTGTGTGAATCTCTCTCTCTCCCTCTCTCTCTCTCTCCCTCTCTCTCTCTCTCTCTCTCTCTCTCTCTCTATCTCTCTCTCTCTCTCTCTCTCTCTCTGTTTGCTGCGTAATCAAAGGGATTCCCCGTTTGCGATTGTCGTCTGTTAACTCTCGCTTTAATGAATTGGCTCGACATCACTATTCCTTTGTCATTTATGATTCTGAACATTGCCAGCAAGATTTTTTGGCATATTTTTTTATGTAAAAGCGAATATTTAATTTGGGACCCAAATGGATGTCTTTGGTTGAGTTTTGTTTTGCTGCCATCTGGATACCTTTACTTCATCTACAAGAAAATAGATCATTGAACCGTCAAAGAAGAAATACAAGAAAAGAAACTAAACGATTCTGCAACATGCCCGAAACATTTGTAGATTGCGGAAGCGACCTTAGGAGGCCTTCCGCATGTTCCTCGAGGTAGATTCACTTTATATTGTTATTTTAATCGTGGATCTTTTGTCAGATATCGGTTATTAAATTTATTTATTCAATTTGTCAATTTTTAGTAGCGTTTGTAGAACAAACCTCGATTGATTGATAAAAGTTTAAAATCTACTAAAATTACCTTTGTTTTGGTTCTCCGTTGCCATTGTCGTTGAAGTAGGTTGAAAAGTAGTGTAGAGCAGTCGTCCTAGGGTTGTTTTTTTTTAAAATCTAGCCGTACATCGACATCCGATGGTTTTCTTTTCTACTTGGGTTCTAGTTATAGTTATGTAATATTGTTCTAGGGTTTTTTTTATTCCTATTAGTATTAGGGTTAGTTAAAAGTACTTACAAGTAGTTCTAGATAGCTAATTTCACATTTTACGTTTGTTCCTGAATATTTTGACAGGGGATATTCATCCCCCCCCACCCCCAGCAAGAGGAAAGACTGGGGATTTTATTTTCTTTTTTTCATGCTTCAATTAAACTAAGAGTAAGTGTCTCAATACTGAGGCACTGCTTATTTTGCTTTATTATGCCTTTTTTTTTTTTTTGTTGGCTTCATTCTAAAAACACTCCTACTGTAAGTTTTAATCACTAAAATAGCAGAAGTAACACAACTTTATGCTCAGACAGGCTACTTGATCCGTGAGTACTAACAATTTTCTTTTAAAAGCATATTAGATTGATAAATCTAACACAGAATGTTTGACATGTCATACTGTGATAAATTTCTGCTGAGGTCACCGATGGTTAAAGTAAATTTTCAGACAATTTTAGAAAAGACGATTTACAGGCCTGTAAGGCGCAAAGAATGGACATGTTTCATGCAAAAGAATAAATAGAATTGGAATATTGGAATAACATTCCCATAGGGCATTTTGATTGGTTCTATAAACCATGTTCACTGGATTATTTTCCCCCTTTTTTCTAGCATTAAAAAAAAAAACTTATTAGAAAAATGAGTGTGCTTATAATTGGAATCCATTTAGGTGTGCATGCTTAGACTTAGAAAAATAGGTAAAGTTACATGGGAAAAACTTCTATTTTGTGCTCTGAGAATGCTTGTATGGAGCTTAAAACCAGATAGCTCATACAGAAGATCATTATATTCACAAAAGTGTTCAAGGTTTCTATGTTTTTGTTTTTGTTTTTTCTCCTTAAAGGACAGACTGTGTTCATCTCCTCCGAGTTGGTTGCATCAATGGTGAAGATGTGCAAAGACGTGTTCCCCAATGTTGGTTATGCCACCGGTAGCACACCGACTTATGCCACTGGAATTATGGGATACATGGTAGCCTCTGTCAATCCTGTAAGATTTTATGAAAAGCATAGATTGAAATGATTAAAACTAATACTAACAATTATTGATTTTCTGTTTAAATTCTTTTCTGCACAAAAATTTGGGGTTCTGTTGAAAGACTGGTAATAAGTCACCCTTGAGGTGAGTGGAGTTGTATTTGTAAAGTATTGTCTGTACCCATTGGTAAGCTAATGCTTCATCGCAAACAATTGAGACGAGTTATTGGTACATTGGCCAGACAAAATCACTAATGAGAACCTATATGACATATGCAGAGTCAACACGCGAATAAAGAAACAAAGATGGAAACTGTTCGGACATGTGCTCCGACCAGATGAAAATATAAACAAAGTGCCAAATACAGAGGGCCTACACCAATTTCACTTCCAACAACATTGAATCAAGATCTCAAAAAATATCAAATATATTTCGAAACAACAACCGAGGACTTGATTTCAACAATATGAGGAAACATCCAATTGCCTCAGCACCTTAACACACATGATGACATTCAAAAGCTAAGAACACTTGCACTGGACAGAGATTTATGGAAACAAATTACTAATCTTATATCACACTCGAAGTAATGCACAAATTCACGGCAAGCGTCCATAGAGACACCACAACCATAAACATAGTGCTAGTTTGCTATCATTGTCTCACATGTAGTCACTTATCATGTCCAAAGCATCCTATCTCTGCTATCAGACTTTGGTTGGACTAGGCCAATGACGATGCTATACTATGAAGATGTAGTCTGAAAACTAGAGTAGTTAAATATCTCTTTTTATGTTTGACTAGATTCATTATTGTTTAAATTGCTGCTTTGCAATTCACGTTTTTTTGGGGGTTTTATTTTTCATTTCATCGGAGATTTATTTTTCCGTCTGATCAAAATATTAGACTGCCTTTAGCTGGTACGTGAAAGGGATGGAACTGACGTTTACTTATTTGCCAGTCTGATAGCACAAATTGTTATGGATTCGTTGTTGTCATGGAAATACTCTCATTTCAAGGCAAAATATTGTCCATTAAGCCCATAATTGTGCTGAATTATCAGACCTGTAGAGAATAGCAATCCCCTTCATGTTTTCAATGTTTGTTTTTTTTCGTTTGTCCTTAATTTTTTTGTCACAGGAAATTAACCTGGCCGAACCAGTACGGCAACTTTCCGATGCAGATATTGACAAAATGAGTTTACAGAATTACAACTCTCAGTTACATCGATCCTGCTTTGTGCTGCCAACTTATATCAGAAAGGTGGGATTTTTAAAATGATTAAGTTTTTAAAAAAAAGAAAAAAAGAAAGAAGTCCTTCATATTCATTAGGCTCATGGAACGGGTTTATCCTGGTTTCTATAGTGTGAATTGCTTGCTACCCTTTGGATAGGATGCTAGTCTATCGCAAAGTAAATTCTGCCAGATCTAACAGACAGAGCTACCAAATCACGGCTGGGTGGACAGGGCGGATCAGAAAAAAATCTCGCCTGCTCACGGGATCTGCCTCAGTCTCTTTGTTTGTGAAGTGAATGTTCTACTAACTGGGCCATCTGGACCCCTTCAAATATTTTCCAAGTTTTCCACTCCGACTTGTCATAGTTTTTATTAGGTTTTCTTGGCCTGCTCTGTTTCTGTTTGAATGACTGGAGTACACAGGGAGGGGGGGGGGGGGGGGGGTCAGTCTTTTTTATTGTCAGTCATTTAGTGGTCTGATTTTTAAAAAAACTTGAGCTTTTGTATAGGGCAATATCCACTAAATGTGCTCAAAGCACTTTACAAAGGGTCCCTGACCAACAGCAATATATAACACGTAGAACGAGACATGATGTCTGTTAGGCGATATTACAGAGACAATGTTGTTAACAGCCAGGTACTCATTTTACACCTGAGTACGGTGATAGAATGTGAGTGAAGAGCCTTTTCCAAGGACTCAGCTATGCGTGAGTGAGGCTCGAACCCAGGACCTTCCGATCCGAAAGCGATTGTCATACCACACGACCACATTGCCACACACATTGAAGAGTGATAGTTATATACTTGGGATAGGAATCATACATTCTGGGTCGATAATAATTTTATTTTAATCATGAAATTTTGGACTTTTTATTATTTTGCTGGTGGTAGGTCTTCGTTTATGCAAAAATTTCTAGATTCAGTTCCAGAGGTAGACTATTTATCATACTCTTGTTTGTTTTGTTTGTTTTCATGTTTTGCAGATACTGAGAGACATCATCGACACTTGAGACTTCCTTATTGATAAAACTGAAAGTTTTCATTATAGGTCATCTCAGAATACTGCGATGACATTTTTGTGTCAGCAATTATTCAAAATATGGTAGTGATTTTTATTATTGTGATAATTATTCGAGAACAAGAATCTCTTCAAAAGTGTCAATCAGAAATTAAGTATACATATCTGGCAATTTTTTTGGGTCTGTGTTCGTCAATTTTATTATATATTTATGACATATCTCCACATGCCCCCCACCCCTCTCCCTATCCCCGTCTTTAGTGATGAAGTAACTGGTTTTGTTGTTTTTTATTTACTTAATGTTTTATCTCATTCATTCCCAGGTTGTTTTTTGGGGGTTTTCTTTTTTTACATCAACTTGTCATACTACATGCCTGGTAGTCACTCAAACATATCTAGATATTCAATTTTATATGTAATTTTTATTGCAATGTTTCATCTATATTCGGGGATGCCTTTTTTCTGGTTAAAGCTGAAACACCAGCTTTTTGAAATTTTCCTCCTAACATTTATTCAGTATTTGTGAGTTCTTTTTTTAAAAGATGAAAACATTGGTTGTTTAAAGTTTAAAGGCAACAGTTTGGATGGATGTGTGTATTCTGTTCTATGATTTAAGGGTGATACCGTTTAAAGAAGAGAAGCCTTCCACGAAGTGTTTTCATATATGTTACAGTGAATTACATAATCAGTCAGATGGTGAAAAAGTTTGAACTGAGATATTGCGAAGTTTAGTTAGACGGTCAATTTTTACCCAAAATGAGTGATTGTCATAAATGATGTAATCAACCCTTTTTGTACATCTTCGGGAAATATCAAAGCTTAATTTCACTTCTAAATATTTTTTTTACAGCAAGTCAAGTTGAAAAAGTATGAAATCTGAGAATACTTGCTAGATACCTTTCCAATGCATCTAACCATATCTTCATGAAAAATCACCTGATTTACTTCAAATAAAGATTAAAATGCTCTGGGGAGCATATTCTTTCAGAGAATGCAGAAAAATGCAAAATTTTCACCTCCGACTGATAATGTCATGCACTGAAACATATGCTCTTTAAGAGAAAAAATTACAGTTTTTCAACAAAAAAAATTATCAATGGGCATCCTTGTATAAAACATGAATAAATGTTCATAAATTGAGAACAAATGTCAGCTAATGTATCGACATTTTATTGAATTGATTTTTGTAAAAAGTTTGCTTGGAAGAAGATTGATATTTGTGTTGCTGGCTGAGAAAACCCGGGAAGCTTCGATTCGAGATATGAGCCAAAATCGAAGATAAAGTGTTTCCCCTAGCAACAAATTTTATTCAGAAAAAAATTCATAACTTGGGTTCTAATAGACATAGAAATAAAATTTTAAGTGGTAAATGATCAGAACGATATGGTCTACACCACTGCATACATAACTCAATTTATGAAATTTGCGCATCTTTCCAGGTTTTCTCATCTAGCCACACATTTTGATAACATTTTCTTCACCTATTTTTAGGGTAAAATAACGGCAGGGAACAGCGACACCGGCATTCCATAAAGTGAATGACGGGAGTTAGGTTTCCTGCCCGTTGGTCGTTTAAACATTTGTGCAATGCCTTATCCATTTTGGCTATCTTGCAGAAATTATTATTGAAAATAAACGAGACGTAACAATTTTGATATGATCTCCATTCTTGACAAAGACAATCAAACCATTCCCTTGTAAATATACTCATCTCTTTTTTGCTTGTTCCAGATACAAGTTGTGATATATAGATAGAGTAGTTGGCTGAATTATTGGTAAATGTCATTTAAAATTCAAACGATTTTAGGGCAATAATTTGTCATTTTAAGTACGGTAAGACATTATATTTTATATTCATTTTCTTTTCTTTTTTCGTATACGGTCTGATCCTTCTTCATGCGTGATTTCTTCATTATTTTGATTTATTTCGGGGTTTTTTCTTCTTCTTTTTAAAATTTTATTAATTACACTGTATGGATATAGTTTTTAAAAATGTTTTATCCATTTAACTGGTAATTGAGTAATTAACAACTGGGAAAGTACAGTGATTTGTCTAATATTTAAAGCCTTGACAGACTTTTTTGTTTTTATTACTTTTCAAATGGGTACAGAATCATAGAATATTGTAAAGTCAGCCAATATTATACAGTTGTATTGTGGTCATTTTATTATATGTCCAGTAAGGTCATCATAGACATCAACAACAGCAACAACAAGGAAGTTTCATTATAAGAATAAACAAGGGCATTCAAGACAAGGTAACAATATATGGGACATAACTCTGTCATTGCTAGACATGCCATAATAATTATGCAGTTATTTCCCATTCGTTACAAGAATGTTATGAAACAAGGACTGCCCCATTTTGCCTGTTGTATAGATAGAACGAACTTGACGTCACTCAGGTCTTTGTTATTGTTTTTTTTTCCATGTTTATGAGCAATTCTCACTAAACTGTATTAACCAGACTATTAACGTTCAAGGTTACACATTGTTCTGTCTGGGTGGGGTTCCTGACCTCCCATAGTGGGCTGGGAGTTACTTACTGTGACTTCTATCCCCCTATATCTGTTTCCAACTTGCTTTCTGTCCTTGTATTGGAATGAGATTACTTGGTTTTGTCCTGGCCCTGGCTGGATACCCTAGCTGAGAGGAAAACAGTCAAATGTATAGTTATTGTTTTGGGAGATGATATTTTTGTCCTCTTAAATCATCTCTCTGTTATGTATTATGATATTTATTGTTTTGAATTTATAATGTAAGCATTTGAGTGTATTCCTCTTGGTAGGGACTTGTGCTCGTGTCTGGATGAGACTTTTAGGTGATCTCAAACCAAGTACATTGATGGTATGCTGTTGGAATCTACACCAATTCCCTATTTGTACCATTCCCCTTTCTCTTACCTTTTCTTGGGTGCTTTAATTGTGATTCTAGAACTTTTTACTTTCCCATATTCTCTCTTTTTACTGGCGCCGTAAAACCCTTAGAAACAAAAAAACATAGTTTTGTGTGTTGGTCCCTTACACTTCCAGATGGCAATTTTGTGAGCTTCTTAAACAAAAACAAAAAATTGAGCTTTATATAGTGCAATATCACTAAATGTGCTCAAAGCGCTTTACAAGGGGTCCCTGGTCAACAGCAACATTTAACACGTAGGACGGGACATGACGCCAAGGCGATATAACAATTTTTCAGACAAAGACAACGCTGTTAACGGCCAGGTACTCATTTTCCACCTGAGTACGGTGAGAGAATGTGAGTAAAGAGCCTTTTCCAAGGACTCAACTATGCGCTGAGTGCGAGGCTCGAACCCAGGACCTTCCGATCCGAAAGCGAGTGTCATACCACTAGACCACATAGCCACATACTATCTATATGGTGTATTCACGTGGATCACTATCCTGAGCTACTTTTTCCTCAAACAAACAATCACAGAAAAAGAACTTGGCATGTTACTATTCCGATTTTTATTTTATGTATAAAAGAAATGGCTCGATTTGACTGAGGCAAAATGTTAGAATCATGATGTACACATGAGAAAAATGCTATAAATAGCCGAACTCAGCATTATCTGGATCTCCTGGTTGTCCAGTGATTTTTGACAAAGGAGTTTATGTTCTAAAATTCTCTGAATTGAACCAGTAAATTTCAATGATATAAATAGAATGAAATTGACATCACTCAGGTCTTAGTTATTGCTTTTTTCCATCCGCATTTATGCGTAATTCTCACTAAACTGTCTTAACCAGACTGTAAACGTTCAAGGTTACACATAGTTTTGTGTGTTGGTCCGTTATACTTCTGGATGGCAATGTTGTCAGCTTCTTAACCAAGCGCATACTATCTATTGAATTATATGAAAGCTGACATGTTTATATTATCATAAACTTTAATGATGCAACTGTCCCACTTCAGACATATTGAAAATAAAAAAAATGATTTTTCTGCTATGTTGATCACTTTTTGATCACATGTGAGCACCACTTTTTAATCACCCCGCTATTGAAGAAACAATAATCTTGATTTCATTTAGAGATATTCCCTTTCAAAAATGCAAGCATGTCTAATCAAATTAAGACAAAATGGATCCCAAGAGGCTCAAAAAGCAGATTTGTGAATTGAATTTAGATTTAAAATGTTTGTATATTTGTAAGGTCTTTATAATTATCTCTCAACATATTATTTGACATGATAAATTTAATTTTAAATCAAGCAGATTAGTCCAGTGGACGATCCTTCATATCTGCAATATTTCTATTTTAAGAAAATATAAGCCAATAACATGAAATTCAAATTCTGAATTTTGCAAAATGTGACAAAGTTGGAATTAAATATATCTCAAGAGTGATATCCTCATTCACATTTGCACAAGATCATTCTAGTTATTTAAAAAACAAAAAAAAAACGAAAAAAAATAAGAGCAATGTCTCTTTCAACGTTTTGTTTTCATATTTTATATTTTGAATCTATCTATTCTCTGTATTCTCTCCTTTTTTGGACACATAGTAAGGAAAGATAAGAATGAATACCTGGCAAGTTGTGGAAAAATACCTGGTAAACGCGCCCGGGGGAGACAAAGAAAAACACTCATAGACCAACTGAAGGGCTTCACCAACCTAACAATCCAAGAGCTGTTTGAAAAAGCAAGAAACAGGGAGGAATGGAGAGAGATAATTCATGCAGTATCCGAAGCCTGGACCAGGCATGGAACCTAGAAGAAGAAGATTCTCTGTAGTTTCTGGACGGAGCACCCTTGCTACAAATCATGTCTTCTCTATGACCACCTTGGTCAAGAGAATACGGTGAGGTGAGTTTCTGTAGGATTGCTGCAGTTGGCAAAAATGATATACAGTAAAAACCAGTTACACCAAAAATACCGCTCAACCGAAAAGAAATCTTAATGTTGTCATTTTTTTCCTTTTTATTTGTTAATTAAGTATTGATAAACGGAAATCCACTATGCTCGAACCGTCTTTAAACCCAAAAGAAATCGCTGAATAACTGAATAACCTAATAAGAAAAATATTGCCAATATTAGAAAAGAATTCCTTTAACAACTGTTACTCAATGCGCTGTCTTGTATCCACTCAATACCCCTCACACCCCTCTGCTGAAATCCTCTCCCACTTCGCCACCAACTCCCCCTTGCCCATACTAATCCACAATGCCTTATTCGTCTCATTGGCTGCCACTCTACTACCCCACTCACCTCCACTTCCCACCTGCCAACCAAACCCACCTCGACCGCACCAGTCCATTCTTACTTGTTGGTGAGAACTCAATGTGCTGGTTGAGAGCAGTAATGTTGTAACTACATAAAGATGACATTGGAATTATAAAACTATTGCTCTCTTTGGCGTCTACTACCACTATGGTTGTCTTTGTGCACGTATACATACACACAAACACCTCCTCCCCAATACACACACACTCACACAAACACATTAGACTACTTCAACCACAGTTGAAGAATTTAATCCGATGTGATGCATTGCCTGTGACAATAGGATGAATGCTAGTACTGGAATAATAATACCTCTGGAAAATCATGATAACTTTTCAAGGCATGCCTAAACTGAAATATGTTTAAACCGAAAAATAATACCCAGTCTCTTGAATTTTGGTTTAACCGGTTTTTACTGTACTAGGGAAGTGCCACAAATCGGGCATGGCGCTTAGGATTTGTGCATATTACTTTAAGTTTTGTTAAACATCAAACATATTTTAACATGAATACCTCCACCCTTTCTGACAATCAACTCTCCAATATACATTCTATATTGAATTTAAAAGAATCTATTGTTATTCAAACTTTTTATTTTATTTTTTGTCATTGTTTATGAACTTAAAATTGCTTTTATCTAATTGATATTGAACACTTGAGTTGCATTTAATTTATGTCATGAATATATAGAGACTTAAATAGATTTATTTATTATTTGGGCCACGATAACTTAGTAAACGTCACCAGTTGACTGCTGTGCTCTGGAAAAACACATATTTTAAAAAATGGCCAGAAAACTCAGCCTTCAAATATCAATCAATTTAAATGAACCTCATCTTGGTTAAAAACTCTCAAACCAGGGAATTTGCAACCTCCCAGGTTTGAGAGTTTTTGCCAACTTGAGAGTCATTTAAATTGAACTATATTTGAAGGACAATTTTTCTGGCCAATGTGTTGTTCCAGAGTACGGCAGTTAAATGGCCCAGGTTTGAGAGATTTTGCCAACTTTAGAGTCATTTAAATCGAACTATATTTAAAGGACAATTTTTCTGGCCAATGTGTTGTTCCAGAGTACGGCAGTTAAATGGCTAATTACAATCAACGAACTAGTCGCTGTTTTATACATTTGATAAATTCTAGATTTGTAATCTTATAATAATAATAATAATAATAATAATAGTAATAATAATAATAATAATAATAATAATAATAATAATAATAATAATGATAATAATAATAATAATAGTAATAATAATACCTCATCCTTTTTGCCTTTGATCAAAATATTTACTTGGGTGGGTTTTTTTGGGGGGATTTCTTTTTCACCTCCTATAGTGGGCAGGGAGGCACATACTTATGTCTTCTATACCCTTATATCTGTTTTCCAACTTGCTTTCTGTCTTTGTCTTGGAATGAGATTACTTGGTTTTGTCCTGGCCCTGAACGGATACCCTGGCTAGGAGGGAAACAGTTAAAGTTAAATGTATTGTTAGAGTTTTGGGAGATGACATATTTTTTTTTTTTTTAAAATCATCTTTCTGTTGGGCACTGTATTATTTTTTGTTTTGCATATGTCATGATTTGTAAACATTTGAGTGTATTCCTCTTAGTGGGATCCTGTGTTGGAGTCAGGATGAGACTTTTAGGTTATCTCAAACTAAGTACACTGATAGTATGCTCTTGGATTCGACAGCTTTTCCCAATTTGAACTAATTCCCCTTTGTCTAATTTTTTTTTTGGTACCTTTACTTGCAATTCTAGAATTTTTCAACTATCCCATGTTTTCCCATTTTACTGGCGCTGAAATGATTAAATGTGTTGTAATCGCAGTAAAATCCTCAAAAACCAAAGATGAAAAAAATATTTACCTACATCCATTTTTATTGTAAACATGATATTACTCTACTAGTATTATTAAGTTTGAACAATCCATCCACATTCCCGGTGATATCAGCTCTATTAACTCATATCTCCTGGGTGGGGGTCTTTGGACCTCCCCATAGTGGGTAGGAGGTCACTTCCTGTATCTTCTATTCCCCTATATCTGTTATCTGGATTGCTGTCTGTCTTTGTTTTGTCCTGACACTTCCTTAACTGAGAGGGAAACCATTAGATGTGTTACATGTATAGTATTCGTTCTTTTGATATTTTTTTTCCTTGTAAATCATCTCTCTTTTATTTACTGTAACATTTTTTGTTGTTTTGAAATTCAAGTTTTGAGTGTGTTCCTCTTGGTGCGATCCTGTACTTGCGTCTTGATAGGACTTTAAGGTGATCTCAAACTAAGCACATTGATAGTTTTCTCTTAGAATTGAATTCTGTTCCCTATTTCAACCAGTCTCCTTTGTCTTCCTTTTTCTCATGTGCTTTTAATTGTAAATTTAGAAATTTGTTTTCCTCTTCGTCTTCCTTCATTTTGCTGGTGCTGCTGAAATTACCTAAAATTTTCACAAGCACCATGAAATCCTTTAAAAAAAACAAAACAATATATGTATAGTATAATCCAGGACAATTGGTTTTTAATTTATTGTCCTTGCTTATCACCATGATCTGACTCTCCACGATTTATGTCAGTTATTTTTTCTGGCACTGGCACGTTTATATATATATAGTGTTAAAAAAGATCTGCCACACACATAAGGCAATATTCTACGCACATTCATCAACAAAAGATCTGCCACACACATAAGGCAATATTCTACGCACATTCATCAACAAAAGATCTGCCACACACATAAGGCAATATTCTATGCACATTCATCAACAAAAGATCTGCCACACACATAAGGCAATATTCTACGCACATTCATCAACATGGGGACTTGTCATGTATTTGAAACAGGTCTTACATGGACATCGGTGTCAGGGAAATTCCTATGCTGTATGAAAATCCTAGGGATTTTCTGGCACTGATATGTATTAGGCTTTGTTGATGGGCAATGATATCACCATACATAGCGATGAAGCTTGGATTTTATTTGTAATTTTTATGCATATTCTAAATAAGGATGTTAATAGATTTTGATCTTTATTCCAGTGTCGTGCATTGTGGGCCAAAATTATCAGGGTCACTTGCTATTTAGATGGACTTTCAGTAGGTACTTTTGTACACAAACCCTGGGGTTGGGGATCACAGCATATTATCATTGGAGCATGGAATCTGTTATAATGATTTATTTTTTTATGATGTGATCCTCCCCCCCCCCCCCTTGTATATCATCTCTTGATTATTTGTCTTATGCCTAATGTGATTGTGATTTATATTATGATATTAATCAGATTTTGTATTGTAATTGTATGTGTTAAGTACGATATGTAAAACCCTTAAAAACAAAAACAAACGCTGAGATAATGTGAGCAACGAGCCTTTTCCAAGGACTCAACAACGTGTCGCTCAGATTGGGTCTCGAACCCTTGACCTTTCAGTCCAAACACGAGAGTCATACCACGACTAGACCACATAGCCACACATCTAAGCCTTTCGTCTTACTTTTCCTGGTGCTTATTAAACGACCCACATCTGTTGTAAGTGCTATTAAACCTCTTAAAACAAACAAAACGAAACAGTTAAATAAGGGTATCTATCTTCATATCAAAAGGAATGAAGAAAAATGAATACAACAGCTTTGAAACAGAACTCTCTTCAGATAGTCAATCCATACCTGCCAAGTACCCCGATAAAATCGGATTTACTCAGATTTTTTTCTCCTTTTTGAGTACCCCCTCCGTAATATTGAAAACTCCCATTATTTTTTTTCATCCATCATGTCTTCACCAAAGAAAACAAGTGTACAAAAGGCCAAACTGATTTTTCATGTTGGCGAGTGCAAGTTTTTAAATTTTTGGTACTACTAGTCACTAGGTAATACTCAGTCCCCTACCCTTTTCGTGTAACTACAGTCTTTTAAATAAAATTTAGGTTTATCCCTATTATTTTTACCCAGACTCCTCTGTTTTGAAAAATTTGACTCCAATTTTTTTTTCTTCAGCATAGGTTGACAATTGACAAGTATGTCAATCTGTATTTCGTTGATCGATAGCTTTTTTTTTTATATTCAATTGAAAACTCTCTAGGAATATTCAAACTACTTTGGGTGTGACTGTAACAGAACTTTTAGAAGACAATAGGCGTCGGAACATTTGTGTGGTGATCTGGCAAAACACATCGGATGCTGGAAAATGTTGAATCCCATATTATTTCATATTTCAATACGCCCTATTTCTGGAAAAAATGCAGTTTGAATTATGTAAGTGTCCCAGTTAGGGCCAAAATTATTCACATTTGAAGGGAGGGGGTCACAAATCTTTTTAAAATTTTTTGTGCGGCTATGTAGTCTTGTGGTATGACGCTTTTTGGATCAGAAGGTCCTGGGTTCAAGCCTCACTTGGCGCATAGTTGAGTCCTTGGAAAAGGCTTTTTACTCGCGTAACATGTTGCTATTGGTCAGCGACCCCTTGTAAAGCGCTTTGAGCATGTTTAGTAGATATTGCTCTATATAAAAGCTCAATATTTTTTTAAAAAAAGGAGAATATCACTTTTAAAGACAAGATATACACATATTTATTACGATTCGATAGAGCTCAGAAATATATTAAATTAAATTATCTTTAAGCTCCAGATTGTAAAATCCTTACGTGAGAATGTAGTTGTATGGATAATAACTGGGTGGGATTCCTGACCTCCCATAGTGGTCAGGGAGGTACTTTGTCTTCTATCCCCTAATATTACTCATATCTGTTTTCCAACATGATTTCTGTCTTTGTCTTGGAATGAGATTACTTGGTTTTGTCCTGGTCCTGGCTGGAGGAAAACAATCAAATGCTTAGTTATTGTTTTGGGAGATGATATTTTCTTCCTTGTAAATCATCTCTCTATTATGTATTTTTATATTTGTTATTTTGAATGTATAATGTAAGCATTTGAGTGTAATCCTCTTTGTTGGATTTTGTGCTTGTGTCCAGATGAGACTTATAGTTGATCTCAAACTAAGTACATTGGTGGTATGCTCTTGGAATCTACATCTGATCCCTATTCGTTCCCAGTCCTTTGTCTTACTTTCTCTTGGGTTCTTTAATTGTAATTCTAGAACTTTTTACTATCCCATTTTCTTCCTCTTTTCTGGCACTGATATAACCTAAATGTGTTGCAAGCGCCGTAAAAGCCTTAAAAACAAAACAAACAAATATGGATAATAAAACGATGAAGTGAATAAACAAACATCATACAGACAACGATTTCCACCTTTATTGGCTCCTCTGGGACATCCAACGGGTTTTGCCAAATCAGCACACATTTGATGTATTTTTCAGAATCAAATTATCAAACTGTATTGCAAAAGTTTTGGAAAAGTTTTCGTCTATGGCTATTATTATTAGATTTTGGGGTAAAAGGGATTCGAAATGTTTTTTAATTGTTTTTGTTTGTTGATTAAAAAACAATTATTCGTCTGTTTTTTCCAGTTGTGCTATTTAAAAAAAAATATATCTATATAATTGTTTTTTATTGTGAAATAAATTTATCAAATCCACTTACTTCTGATACTTTAAGAATGGGTCAAAGCGCATTTTTATAATGATTGCATTAGTTGGTGAAATTGTATCTCAATGGAAATTGGTTGTGGAAGACAGTTTTATTTGATTCGGGTTTTTTAAATGAATTTTTCTGTTTGTAAGAATGAAGTCATATGTATTAATGTGGCTATGGTTGTGCTTTCTATGAAAATGAGTCGGCTCGATTAAGGAATATAATATTTTTGAATTGTTTTCGTGCCTAATCTACGTATGTTTTTTTTAAAATTTTCATCATCATCATCATCATCATTATTTTTATTATTATTGTTTTTATTTATTATTATTATTATTATTACTATTATTATTATTATTTTTTATTATTATTATTATTATGATTATTATTATGATTATTATTATTATTATTATTATTATTATTATTATTATTATTATTATTATTATTATTTTCATCATCATCATCATCATCATCATCATCATCATCATCATCATCATCAGCAGCATTATTGTTGTGTTAGTGTTCGTGAATTGTTAATGTCTCTTGCCATTTTCATAAATTGGACTCTTTGTAATGAAAATGTTGAAAAAGAAGAAAAAACATTTGTACGATTCTCCAGAAATCCATTTAATGAATTTAATGTGTGAAATATTTCCCACGCATAATTATTAAGGTGATACGTGTTTTATTATGAAAATAAATGTACTTCATCTTGACAACCTCAACTATGTGTTTACTTAATGTGATTTTTCCTGGTTGTTGTAGTCTTTTTGACCTCCCTTGGTGGGCATGAGGTCACTTTTGGAAAAAGCCATATTTAAAAATTTGGCGAGAAAACTCGTCCTTCAAATATCGATCGATTTAAATCTCCTTTGTCTTGGTAAAAACTCTCAAACCTGGGAGATTAATTAAGACTTCGCGAAATCCCAGGTTTAAGTGTTTTTGCCAAGATGAGGGTCATTTAAATCGATCGATATTTGAAGGACGCGTTTTATGGCCAAAATTTTAAATATATTTTTTTTCTTCAGAGTACGGCCGACTTTCTGTGTCTTCTCTCCTTCTATATTATGTTTTCGGAGTTGCTTTCTGTCTTTGCAAATGAATGGGAGTAATTGGTTTTGTCCTGGCCCTTGCTGGAGTCTGGTTGAGAAAGAAAAGTTAAGATGTCTAGAATTGTTTTTGGGAGATGTTTTTTTTCTTTGTAAATCATCTCTTTGTTATGTAGTTAGTTATTTCTTTTTGTCTTGAACATATTTTGTAAACGTTAAATTAAGAAATTAAGGAGCAGGCACCGGTGTGAGTGTGAGATAAAGATCTGAATATGAACAAGTGTGGATGAAAGGTGCCAGACAAAGCAAGAAAGAGGTCGACTGATTTTTTGGGATGGTTTCTTTCTTGTTTATTTCTTTATTGCTTTGCCTGACACCTTTCATACACACTTGTTCAGATCCTTATCTTGTAAATATTTGAGTGTATTCCTCTAAGTGGGATCCTGTGCTGTTGTCTGGATGAGACGTTTAGTTGATCTCAAATTAAGTAGATTGATAATATGCTCTTGGAATATTCTTCTGTTCCTATTTGGGCTAGACGTCTAGCCCCTTATGTTTTACTTTGTATATAGTGCTTTTACTTGTACGTCTAGAATTTTGGTACTATCCCATTTTCTTTCTTTTATTTATTTTTTTTTTCTACTGACGCTGATATGACCTAAATCTTGTTACAATCGTTTGTTTTTTTTTTGTTTTTTTTTTAAAGTAGTCCTTCAGAGCCATTCGGCCTACGGAGCCGGAGTTTATCCCAGTTTCTATAGCGTGAAACGGACAATAACAATTATTGCTTGCTATCCATTGGATAGGACACAAGTCTATCGCAAAGTACTTTCTGCCAAATCTTACAGATTTAGCTACCTATTTACTGCTGGGTGGACAGGGGTATTAGAAAATAAATATCGCCTGCACCCGGGATCGATCTCTGGTGCAGGCGATATTTATTTTCTGATACCCTTGCCCACCCAGCAGTGAATAGGTAGCTAAGTCTGTAAGATTTGGCAGAAAGTACTTTGCGATAGACTTGAGTCCTATCCAAAGGATAGCAAGCAATTGCTACGAGATCGAATTGCGTGTGAAGCGAGTGCTCTACCAACTGACTGGGTGGGGTTCCTGACCTCCCATAGTGGGCAGGGGGGTACATACTGTGTCTTCTATCCCCTTATATCTGTTTTTCAACAACATGCTTTCTGTCTTTGTCTTGGAATGAGATTACTTGGTTTTGTCCTGGTCCTTGCAGATGCCCTGGCTGAGAGGGAAACAGTCGAATGTATAGTTAGTTTTGGGAGATGATATTTTTTTCATTGTAAATCATCTCTCTGTTATGCACTGTATTATGCTTTCTTTATATTATATATGATTTGTAAAACATTTGAGTGTGTTCCTCTTAGCGGGGACCTGTGCTTGTGTCTGGATGAGACTTTTAGTGATCTCAAACTAAGTACTTTGATAGAGTGCTTTTGGAATCTACACCTGTTTCTTATTTGAACCAATTCCCCTTTGTCTTCCCTTTTCTTGGATGCTTTACTGTAATTCTAGAACTTTTTACTATCCCATTTTCTTCCTTTTTACTGGCGCTGATATGACCTTAATGTGTTGCAAGCGCCGTAAAACCCTTAAAAACAAAACAAAAACAAAATACCAACTGAGCTATCGGAGATACCTTTCCCATACATATGACCATAACGTCATGAAAAATCACCCGATTTATTTCAAATAAAGATTAAAATGCTCTGGTGAGCAAATTCTCTCATAAAGTGGAAAAAAAAATGGAAATCCTAAATGTTCACCTTCGACTGATTATGTCATGCACGGAAACATATTATTTTTCTACTCACTTCGTTTCTTGATTGGAGCTGTGTTTTCAGTCCACCAGTGGACTGTATACACCGCTATGTTTTCAGTCCACTACAGCTGTGTATTCAGTCCACCGGAAGAGATTATACGGGCTAAACTGTTTGACCGAGTGCGAGAAGGCGAGGCTAGCACCGCGTAACTGTAACCGGAATGGGGTGAGTTAGGGGTTCGAACTTCGAACTCCTTTCTAGGCATAGTATTTTCTTTCTTCTTTTTTTTTCTTTTTTCTTTTTTTTTTTTTTTTTGGTACTCCCTTGGCAAAAAGTTATAAATTTTCAACTTCAATACGCTAACACCATTCCTGGTGACCTGAGAAGTTTGATCGACTTTTTACATTTTTTATTTATTTACTTTTACTCACTTTTAAGATTATCATTTTAATTTAGAACACAGTGAGACGTCAAAATTTACTGCCTTGTGCATTCCTTGTACGTAACATTATGAGTCCGGAGAAAAAGAAACAAAGACTAACAAAGCAAAAAGAAAGAAAAGAGAACAACTTTATAGTTATATGGTCTTGAATATGTTTAAGGGAGCGTCAGAGAGAGAGAGAGAGAGAGAGAGAGAGAGAGAGAGAGAGAGAGGGGTGGGGGGGTTAAGGACTTCTTTGTAGCTACTTGTACTCACACATTTTTTTTCTTTTGGCTCTTATCCTTATTTATAAGGTTACGGCTTGGGACACTTTTGGTGTAGGCAATATCGGCGTGAACCGCAAGGAAGATGACTCTACATTCTTTTAGGAACTCTTTTGTTTTTAAAGGTTTGATGGCGCTTATAAAACATTGAGGTCATTTTACGGCTAGTAGAAAGGAAGAAATGGGTTACCAGCATGGCTGACTAGAGTAAAGGCCTTGTTGCACGCGTCTTGAGCCGAGTTGGTTAAGGCCATTGACTAGCGCCGTGTAGTGTGTAGGCAGTGTATTAGTAAGAGTTAGTAAAGACCGTATGCAATGGGGCAGTGATGTAAGAGACGAGTTGTAATTATTTAACTCATTAAAGGTGTCGGAGTGATGATTTACTAATAAATAGCCTATATCAAATTCAAATTATAAATCACGATGAGATGACTAGGTAAGCTTTGTTAAGAAATATCCGTACACAAAACTTTATTTGAGATGGACTAAAAATACAACAATGGGAGAGAGAAGAGAGAGAGAGAGAGAGAGAGAGAGAGAGAGAGAGAGAGAGAGAGAGAGAGAGACTTTTGGGGGATTTTGTTTCTTTTTTACAGTAGTGGGCAGTTTGATAGTCAACACTGAACCTTGATGATGATGAGTAATAACGAACATAATTTTGTGAAAAAGAAGCACTTCAATGTGATGGCAGTAGAGGTCGTCGTCGTCGTCGTCGTCATCGTAGTAGTAGTAGTAGTAGTAGTAGTGTAATAGAGTCAGACAACCGGGTAGCTGATGCCGGCGAGTGTGATAGAGACAACCGGGTAGTTGATGCCGGCGAGTGTGATACTGATGGAGACAACCGGGTAGTTGATGCCGGCGAGTGGTAGTAGTAGTATTGGCAGAGTGTAGAGGCCGTGGGAGTGGATGGATTCGGTCCCGGGATCGACTTAAGAGTTCCAGACTGTAACTGCGGTGGTGGTGCTCAAATGAGGAAGATAGATCGAGACAATGAAGTGACAGTTTAGTACTACTGTTAGTGATAGTAGCATGACTTCATGTGTCAGAAGTAGAAGTAGGGAGTTGATTTCATGAGCGAAGAGCACACACCACAGTCAAGTCCGGAGACACCATAGTCTACCCGAGTCCTAGCCCATCCACTCCAGGGTAGTGGAGGCGATCAAACAACAAAGGCCAGGATGTATAATGATGAAGTCTTTATTCAGGAACAATGAAACAGATCATTCTTTTGAATGGATCAATGAATGAATGAAAAGAATGGATGGCAGAATCTTCCAGGGTTGCCAGATTATTTTTCAACAAAATGCCAGGGGAAGACTCAAAAAATGCCAAAACACTCAAAAAGATGCCAAAGTTTGTTGACTCCCACCCCCACTAAGAAAACTACTCACTTTTGATAGACAATTTACTATCATATCCTGGTGGCTTGCGTGTTTTCTTTTCTTTTTCTTTTATTTTATTTATTTATTTATTTATTTTTTTTTTTGAATTATACTAAATTTCCTGTTGGGGTAATTATTTACCTACTGACTACTAAGTGGAGTGCTAAACCACTACACCACGGTTGGATTTTAAGAATGAAAAAGAAATGTGAAGATGTTTGTTTTTACGCGTTTAGAAATAATTAAGAAAAGGTGTCATTTGAAGTATAATATACAAGAAAAGAAAATGCCAAATGAAAATGCCAAATGCCAAATGATTTTTCTAATGCCAAACGGTTTTCAAAAATGCCAGATTTTTGGAATCTGGCATTTAAAATGCCAAACTGGCAACCCTGGAATCTTCTCATATTAGCCATAGCAGTTAAAAATAGATTTAACGCGGACGTCAGAGAAAGCACCTACGTCACTGGTCCAGGTAAAGGGATGCATAGACTGAAGTGAGTAAACTCGATCGAGTTGTGTGCATCTTCATGATTTAAACAAATTAATGCAAATAACATAGGACATGTATGAAGGAACGAATAAGTCTAAACTAAAGAGTTATGCTACAAAATCAATCATAGTGAATTGCAGAGTTAAAGAGTAAATGTTTAGCTCGTAATAAGTAATCAAAGGCGTTAACGTTATGGCTGTATGAAATATTTAAGTAGCAATTATTAAGTATTCAGAAGAACAAAGTATATTTAGATGACTCAAGTTATGTGGCTAAAAAGATATGATTTGCCAGAATTAGTGGTATAAATTTGTAAATGATCATAGTTGTCAGTGGCGGTTCTAGCCTATTTATAGTGGTCGGGCAAAGATGATTCGGTCATATATATATATATATATATATATATATATATATATATATATATATATATATATATATATATATATATATATACGCAAATAACTAATGTAATTAACGACATTTAAAAATAAATTATAGTTCATGTTTATGTACCAACCTATTTATAGATTAATCCATTCGTCGAGTCTTTGATGATGCAAAATGATTGATGATCATGTCGTTAAGTTCAATTTTGGACAACCATTGTTTATGCACAGACATCACAGTGAGCGCATTCAAGCGCTCTTGTCCCATGGTATTCCGCACACATGTTTTGATCCGCTTTAAAGTACTAAATAGCCGTTCACTTTCTGCGGTGGAGACTGGTGTTGTTAACGTAATATTTAACAACGTTGACACCATTGGCAGATCATCCTCGAGGTCTAGTTCAATTATTTCCTTTAAAAGCTGTTGCGAGCTTTCTAGCAGTTGAAATATATTGTTGGAATACACGGTTTCAAGTTCGTTTTCTAATCTCTTTTTGTCTAAAAACGGGTAATACTGGCAGACAAGTTTTATTTTCTCTAAAGGTTTTGATTCCACGTAAGTCAAAAATTTCATAGGGTTCACAAGTGAAAATAAGGATATTTGTTCATATTGAGAAAATCTTTCCTCTATTTGAGTAACTACAATATCACAAGCCTCTTTTGCATGAGCGGTTAAATTGCTTTGAGGTCTTCTTTTTGACTGAGTATCGGTTGAGCAAACAATTTCATTAAAGAGACTGTCAACATCTGATCTTATTTTTGAAATATTAGATTTGAAATCTTCAACGCTCTGAATTATATCTGGTCCGGTTATTGTTCTGTTTTGCAGGTATGCAAATAAAATGTTAGCATGGCTAAAAATCCTATTAAAGAGGGTCAAATAAAAATTGAATTCATCATTATTCAGGATTCGTTCGAGTCCAACAGCTTCGCGCACCGATATAGCGTCCCAACCGTCTTCAGTCTGAATTTTCCTAAAACATTCAAGTAACTCTTCTTTTAAATCTTGAACACTAGAAAGGCACCTGCTCTGAAAATTCCATCTAGTTTGTGCTGGTCTGGGAAGCCGACTAGAAGTGATTGATCTTAAAAGATCGGCGCGTTTTGGGGAAATTGAAAAGAATGCTGAAAAGCCATCCAATTGGGCAAAAAATATTCTAATCGCTTGAACTGCTGAGCACGCTTGTCTCAATATTAGATTTAATTGATGCGCGTAGCAATGAACGAAATGTGCGTATGGAAACCAATGTTTCATCCGAACGTGCACTCCTGTATTTTTACCACTCATCACATTCGCGCCATCATACGATTGAGCAATCAGTTTGTGTTTTAAATCAAATTGATCTAATTGTGACTTAATGACAATAGAGAGACCCTCTGCTGACCTATCTGTAACAGGAACAAAATTTAAAAATCGCTCATATATTTCGCCATCTTTGCAATATCTTAAAATAATTACAAATTGAGACTGATTGGAAACGTCAGTTGTTTCATCTGCCTGAACAGCAACAAATCGGGCATTTTCTAAATCTTTCTTTAAATCCTCATTGTAGACGTAGAGTACAGAGTCTAAAAGCTCATTTTGAATTATTTTTGATGTGTATTTGTTAACTGTCGCTTGGGATAGATGTTGTGAGAGAATGTTATCTGAACTTGCAAGCAGATGAATAGTGTCAATGAAAATACCTTTGTTCAAAGAACTTTGGCTCTCATCGTGGCCTCTAAGAGGGAGTTCGTGAATCGCGCAATGCTTAAGGCAATCAATGATTTTGGACAATATGTATCGATTTTTCTTCACATCTTCATTGTGTTTTTGGATAGAAAGACTATAGCTTTCACTAATCTGCCGACCGATGTCTGTACTTCCTAAAAATTTGAATTTCACAGCATTGGATATATGTGTTGCACAGGTATTATGTTTTGATAAGCTTTCAGACAAGTGTTTCAAATCATCAAATCCTGTTGTTGACCAGCAAGATTTTCCTTTAAAGAGAACACAGTAAAAACAAAACCATTTCTTTTTTGCAACGCTTACAGTAAGCCATTTAAATTTTTCAAACCAAGATGTTTTAAACTTTCTTTTATCTTTAACAATGATCAAATCACGAGGCTGGTGTGGTCCAAGACGTTTTATCTCCAACTTTTCATTGAATGAAAAAGTAGACGAATTCCGAAGAAAGATGTTGTCAATTTCATTCATAATTCCCCTTAAATATTTCAACCACAAATAATCACATTCACAATGAAATGGCAATACCCGTAGCTTTTAATTATTCCAAAAGCAATCAAAAATGAATCACGAAAGAGGATACAACTAAAAATAAAGTGACAAGACATAATACAACACCTTGACAATACAAGTCCATTTTGTTCACTCGAGAAATTAAAGAGATATTTTAACCCCTCAACGGCGTGATTAATATTCTGTTACATTACTGGTTTTCAGTAGTAGTAACTTTAAAGTTTTAATCGAGACGCAAAAACAGCGATATGACTCGAGTTTCATTCAGAGCTCAAATTGCATCATTTTTGGTGAAAACGATAAAACGTAACATGACGTCAAGTTTGAGTAAATTCGAACTCAATGGTTGATAGGTTAAAGTGGGGAAATTTAATCGCTTGGTGTTGTGTAGGGGACACCGTAAGAAACACAACTGAGATACTACTGCAGTAATTAAAATGCCAAACATCAAACATTTAAAACAAAGGCAGTTGAGTATCTATGTTTTGGTTATGATAAAAGACGATAATAGCTACCTTCGCCCGGCGGTTTTGGGAGGTTAGAGATGTCAAGGTGACGAGGAATAGTGCTTGTAAAATAAATGATCTTTTTAGTGATAATTGTTATCATTTCTCTTCTCAAACTTAACTTGCAAAAACAACTTGTAAATCAAAGGAGTGGTTGTGATGGTGTTGGTGGTAGATATGGTGGGGGTTAGAATTATTGTACCGGTGGTGGTAGTGGTTGGAATAGTGGTAGAGGTGGTGGTGGTGGTGGAGGAGGAGGAGAAGGAGGAGGAGGAGGAGGCGGTGAGGGAGGATGTAATTATGGTAGTGGTTTTGGTGGTGCTGTTGGTTAGAATGATAGTTGTGGAGACGATGACGGAAATTATATGATGATGTTGATATTGTTTTTATTGCGATTCTAGTACTTGTAGTTAATGTTGTTGTTATTCTCAATGATGATGATGATGATGATGATGATGATGATGATGATGATCATGATGATAATGATAATAATAATAATAATAATAATAAATGTACATTTTTGAAGCGCTTGTGCCGAAGCTTCGAAGCGCTTCACATTGACCATCATTAAAAAAAAAAATTACATACTGCAGTTTCGGACATACGAACAAAAGTTCACACGCATCCAATTACACACACACACACACACACACACATATATATATATATATATATATATATATATATATATATATATATATATAATATATATATATATATATATATATATATATATAGACGCATAATGATGATGATGATGATAATGATAATAATACATGACATTTATAAGGCGCATTTTCATCATTGGGTGATGGTGACAACGACGATGTCGTCGACAATGATGATTACCATACGATATTACAATAAAGACAAAATAATGTCACCAATCTCTCCTCATGCATGCATTCGTTAGACTATCACAATAACGACACTACACTGTTATCCTTGCTCCTTCCCCAACCAACCCCTTGCTTCCCGCCTCTTCATCGCGAACTATCTTATGTAGCCTATGTATTAGATTCAGGACGGGCAAGTACGGAATCTGCCCACCCTTGCCTTAAACGTATTTATTTCCTTACTTAGAATTCAACTCACTCCTTTCTCAGAAGAGTACATCTCATATATTATACTAATTCAGTTGTTGAGATGAGAAAATCAAACTAGTGGTTGTATTTTATATATTTATTTAGTCGTGACTTTCGAATAAAAGTGTTTTGTTTTATTAAAGGGAATAAAATAGAAAATTACATTGTTTTGAAAAATTATTTAGTCTGGCAAAAATTTTCTTTTAAAAATACAGCGGTAATAACTTAAAGAATTTGAAAAAAAAAACTAACAAATTAATTAGTTTAAAAACAAAAATAAAATAAAAAGAACGAATAAGTAAACAATTTAAATAAATGAGTTTTGAGAAACACTAAAGAAAACGAGAAAAAAAAGAAATAATTTAAATGGATAAACAAATATATAAAAACAACATAAATGAATAATAAATTGATATATTAGTAAATTAATACATTTAATTCAATACTGGAACCTTCCCAAAGTCATTACATTAATGGTACCACCAGCACAAGTAAGGCAATAAATAAGAAAAAGTTCGTTTGCCAAAATCTCTATTTAGTTTTAACTGGTTAATAAGGTGGGCTCATTTGAATTAGCCCGACCAAGTACTAGAGAGGCCAGACAGCAAAAATCGGAGTTAGTTCACCGTCAGGCGACGTGACGATGAGATGACGATGTGGGCGGAGTGGTGTGGAGTGGTTGGGGTGGGGGGGGGGGTGATAAAAAGAACAGGAGCATTTCCTGGATTATGCATTACGGGATGCATGGTGATTCGCAATCTATCAAAAATACACACAAATTGATTTCAGTACGAAGTATCAAGTTTAAGTAGTAACTTTTGAAATTATCTAATTTAAATGTGATTATTTCGGACCTGGTAATACAGCATATAACTTGAAAAAAACAGGCTGGTATTTGCCCACCCTGCCCATTATTACCAGCCGTCCCTGATAGTTGTTAAAATGAAGTTATAACGATGTGAAGTGATGAAAGCACACAAAAATATAGTATCAGGCCAGAAGTCACACCCAGCCGAAGATAAAAATAGTACTACATCGAGAGACTACCTGTGTAAGGGCTTAACACACAACACACAATGTACTATTGGTCATAGTAACACACACGAGTAAAGGAATGTTGATATCAACCACAGAGGCACACAGTCTTGCATTACTTGCATACAATTAAATAGTGATGGTAGCGACAAGTAGTAAAGAGTAATAGAGTACAAAATCAAATAACATTAGATAAAATGGTCATTCTATTACAGTAGTAGTAGTAATCATTGGTGCCAAAACTCCGGGTTCCGGGCATCTTCTGTCAAATGGTTCCAAGGATACCCCCCTCCGTCCAACCACCACATCATCACTACTACTACAAGCATCATCACTACCATTACTACTGCAACCACCACCACCACCACATCATCATCATTACCACTAATACACTGCAACCACCACCACATCATCATCACTACCACTAATACACTACAACCACCAACACCACATTTATCACTACCACTACTACTACACCACCACCACATCATCATCACTACCTCTACTACTGCAACCACCAATACCACATCATTATCATCCTCACTACTACACCACCACATCATCGTCAATACCACTACAACCACCACCACCACCCAACTAACAGCTCCGCATACTCATCGGTGGACCACTCGTTGAAAATGAACTTGATGAGTTGCTTCTTGTTTTCATTATTGCACAAAAAACTTTTCCAATCTCGAGGTACTTTTGTTGATCTGCCTTTCAAAGTAATTGTATCAGATGTGCCACGTCGAATACGTTCTGTGCATTTGATGGAATTTTCTTTGTAAAAATCAGTCACAAAATGAACACTCGTACTTTTGGAAGACACAAAAATACTGTCTTAGCAAATTCTCCAAATGTTTCCGGAATAGAAATGAGTGAATGGAGCAAAACATTTCCATCTATGATGTGTGTTGAAAAGTTGCCGTTTTCCAAAGCATTCACATTAGAACCATGGCATTCCAGTTTGTGGAG
>NC_088362.1:58646231-58714734 GCF_034508935.2 Berghia stephanieae
ATCACAAAACATGTGCATTGAACACGAGAGGATGATTTAGTTCCATTTTTATTTGGAAATAGAGTGATATATCTATACACTTTCTCAGATCTTACACTAAGATTTACTTTAATATTTGTAGAAAATGCTGAATTAACAACGACATATGACGAGAACGTTCCGTGGTCCCACTTTATCAGTAGGTTGTTTTTTAAAAAAATGTTTTCAAATGAAAGAAAAACTACACCCTTTCTTAGTAAGTATTTTGATAGAGTGCTTTTGGAATCTACACCTGTTCCTTATTTGAACCTATTCCCCATTTGTCTTCCCTTTTCTTGGATGCTTTATTGTAATTCTAGAACTTTTTACTATCCCATTTTCTTCTTTTTTTACTGGCGCTGATATGACCTTAATGTGTTGCAAGCGCCGTAAAACCCTTAAAACAAAAAAACAAATGTTCGTTCTTGAATTCCTTGGGGGTCTTCTTCTATTTCTACTGACTGATGTGTCCCACACCCGTTCACACGCTTATAATCTCATCTATCCTATTCCATTATTAGTCACTGTGTGGTGTATTGTGACCTCCCATGGGGGAAAGAGAGGTCTCTTGCAGTCTCTTATCCCCTCTATCCTGTTTTCCCTTACCATGTTGCTCTCTCATGGTGGGCAGTAGATCATTTGCCTTGGTGTGGTTCCTGACCTCCCATAGCGGGCAGGGAGGTACTTAATTGTCTTTTATCTCCCTATATCTGTTTTCCAACTTGCTTTCTGTCTTTGTCTTGGGATGGGATTACTTGGTTTTGTCCTGGTCCTGGTCGGCTGAGAGAGGAAACAGTCAAGTGTATAGTTAGTTTTGGGAGATGATATTTTTTCCTTGTTAATCATCTCTTTGTTATGCACTGTATTATGTTTTCTTTATATTATATATGATTTGTAAAGCATTTGAGTGTATACCTCTTAGTTGGGATCTGTGCTTGTGTCTGGATAGTGTGCTCTTGGAATCTACACCTGTTTCTTATTTGGATCAATTCCCCTTTGTCTTACCTTATCTTAGGTGCTTTAGTTGTAATTCTAAAACTTTTTACTAGTCCATTTCTTCCTTTTTACTGGCGCTGATATGACCTTAAAGTGTTGCAAACGTCGTAAAACCCTTAAAAACAAAACAAGATCATTTGCTTCTTCTATCCCCCTATATCTGTTTTATGAGGGTTTTTTCTGTCTTTGTTTTGGAATGTTTACTGTCTTGGCCCTTTCCGGAGTGTAGTGTTTGGGAGGTGATAAATTTTTCTTTGTTTTGTTCTGGCCCTGGCTGGGGTCCTTGGCAGGGAGGGAAACAGTCGAATGTATACTACTTATAATTTTGGGAGATATATTTTTCATTGTAAATCATCTCTCTGTCATGTTTTGTTTGGGTTTTTATTTGTGTTTTTAGTTTTTTGTACTCCTTTTAGTGGAATCTTGTGCTGGTGTCTGATAGTGTGCTCTTGGAATCTACATCTGTTCTCTATTTGAACCACTCTCCTGTCTTACTTTTGCTTCAAGTCTTCTTAATTGTACATCTACTACTGTTTTTACTATCCAATCATCATCCTTTTTACTGGCGCTGATATGATCTAAAGGTGTTGCAAGCGCCGTTAAACCGTTACAAACAAATAATTGTAACTGTACAATTTTTTTATCTTCCCGTTTTCTTCCTTTTTAACTGGCGCTAATATAATCTAAATGTGTTGCAGGTGCCATGAAACCCTTTAAAAAAACAAGTTGCTCTGCCTTTGTTCAGGATTGAGGTTTTTAGGTGTGTTTTTTCCCCTGGTCCTGCCTGGATCCTTAAAAACTGTCAAAATGTATGGTACCTTTTTCTGGGAGATATTCTTTTCATTCTTAATCATCCCTCTGTTACTGTTGGGTGCAACTATACTTATTAGTTTTGAATGGGTGGCTAGGTGTTTTATTGGTATGACACTCGACTTCAAATTGGAAGGCCCAGGATTCGATTCCTGCTCTGAGCGGCTCATGAGCCCTTAGAAAAGGCTCCCTTCTCACATTCACTTTCAAATACCTTGGGGTAATTCTTGACCACTCCCTTACCTATAAAAACATATTGCAAATGCAACAAACTGCAAAAAAGAAACAGTATAATTAGAAGATTGACTGGAACATCATGGGGAGCTACTCAAATACTCAAGCATCTTCCATACATCTTTGCTACAGTGTTGCAGAATACAGTGTCCCTGTTTGGGCAAGATCCACCCACATACAAAAAAAAAGGAGACACTGCCTTAAATAGAATGTGTAATAGTAGTAGTAGTAGTAGTAGTAGTAGTAGTAGTAGTAGTAGTAGTAGTAGTAGTAGTAGTAGAAGTAGTAGTAGTAGTCGTAGTAGTAGTAGTAGTAGTAGTAGTAGTAGACGTAGTAGCATTAGTTTCAAAGTTTCAAAGTTTATTCAATCTTAGGCTTTCGCCAATAGATAGAATGCTGATGACGTCACGCAATGACCTACTTTAGTTCCGGATGGCAAAAGAACTTGGCTGGCTTGTAAACATTGATGTGAAACAAGCTCTTGTCCAATTTTTTAAACGTGAAAAAATGCCAAATAACTGCATAATCATCGGATGCACTAGAAGACAGGGTCGAGATGGAGTCAAAATGTTCAGGTTCCCATCCGTTAGGAAGACGAAGGACCCAAAAATAATAAATTTAACCCAGCGGAGACAGTACAGCGGTTATGGCAGCGATCAGAAGAAAGGGATTTGGCGATGGCTCAAACTCAAATCTAACTTGCAGCCACCGAGTTTGCAATGATCATTTTGTTAAAGGTAAGAATTGATGGATAAATTAAAATCTTAAATATTATATATACGATATGAATTAATTTTAATTATTGTGAACAAAGCAAGTTTACTTCGCTCCAACATCATCATGTAGCCATTGTGGGCCATAGCATGTCACGGAGTTGGCGGCAACCGACCAAGGTCCTTGCCTTAATTTCTGACGTTGCAAGTTTATGATTTAGTAAATATGTGTTTTTTTCTTTTTCATGGAAGAGAAATCAAATCAAAAATTTCAAACTCGGTGGTCTAACAAAATCTACGGAGAGATTTTTCACCGATGTGACTTTTCTATGCGAAACTCCGAAGTTGGAGAAATCATCTGACTCATCTCAGACTCAGATGTAATCTGTAGTCTGTAGGCGGTCTAGAAGGAATCATTTTAATTTTTTTGGTCCATACACGGTCCGGATGGATGATCTTTTATTTGTTGTGTTTAGTTATCAGATAGGACCATGAATATTTCATGCATTTCTCGTGCAACTTACTCTGAATCAAAATCAAAACCAAATGCCTCATTACCGATAGGGCTACTTTCGTTTTCAAGCTTTGGCTTTTATGAGATGAGGAAGTCTTTCACTGTTGTTCTGGTCATTCATTTTAGAATTATAATGTTCCAGTTTATAACTTATGCTTTGTCAAGATTATTTTATTGTGCATTTTTAAAAGATGTTCTCCATTTGAAGAAATATTAAAAGTAAGGTTGCGTTTTTCTTAATTTTTTTTTCCCCGTTCCTCCGTCGGTGGTGTATTGTAAAGTAACACGAACAAACTGCTTTTCTACACCGCTGTTGGACATGTAAATGCTAGTTTTTGACAGAAGTTTAACACGCTGCTTAGTGATTGCCAGTGTCAGTTTATAATGATAGTAATGGTTATTTTTTTACTGACAAAAATAAATATTATTATTATTATTATTTTAAATTTTAATCCAAAGAAAGAAACAATTGACCTCTATCAATCCACTAAAATAACTTTTCATAATTTTCATAGTTAGAAATTAATTTTAACTCAAGGTGAGGATTATTAGTTATAATGTTTCGTATAGTCATTGAATTAGGGCCTTCATATGGAATTTTCCCCAAATATGACAATAATAATAATAAAATAATTTCAATTTTTAAAAAATTGTCCTTTGGGATCCCGATACTTTCATTGCAGCTATGTGGTATAGTTATCACCGTCATTTTGGAAGGATTAGGGTTCCAGACCCGTTCTGAGCAGTTGAGTCATTGGGAAAGGAACTTTATTCACATTATCTCACCATACTCAGGCATAAATTGGGTAACTGGCTTTTAACATAGGCCTGTAAATTTGCCGGCATTTCTGGCAATTTCGCTCTGCCGGAACAAAAAATTAATTAAAATACTTTTTCATTTTGTTTAACAGCCTATTGAATTGGTAAAATTCTAAGAAAATATTCTGGGAAATGGGGATTTTTGCTCATGTTATTGAAAAAGCTTCGGCTCGAGGATTTTCAGGCAAGTTTTTCAGGGGGCAGATGCAGGCCTGTTAAACAGCATTGTCTCTTTCCGGAAAAAATGTAATATCGCCTAACAAGCGTCATGTCTCGACCTGCATGTAAAGTCTTGCTGTTGGCTATAAACCCATTGCAAAGCGCTTTGAACAAATTTTCATTTAATGGAAATTGCACTATATAATTGTTCTACCCTTGTTCTAATTTGACAAAGCTTGATGTAAATTTAACGGAAAGCTTAAGGATTGTAAAAAAAAATAATTAAAAAATTGAGCTTTATATTATAGCGCAATATCCACTAAATGTGCTCAAAGCGCTTTACAAGGGGTCCCTGGTCAACAGCAACATTTAACATGTAGAACGGGACATGACGCCTTTTAGGGGACGCTACAATTTTTCGGACAAAGAAAACGCTGTAAACGACCAGGTATTCATTTTACACCTGAGTACGGTGAGAGCATGTGAATAAAGAGCCTTTTCCAAAGACTCAACTATGCGCCGAGCGCGAGGCTCGAACCCTTGACCTTCCGATCCAAAATCGAGTGTCATACCACTAGACCACATAGCCACACAAGGACCAGGACCAGATTGTAATAGGCAAGAAATGACGTAATATATTTCAACAATCAATTTTTTGCCTTTACAGGAAGGCCAGCATCACTGCTGGATGAAACTGATCCTGATTGGGTTCCAACGTTAAAGCTTGGACATGGGGCAGAGAAAAAAACAGACCATTACTCATGTCTTAAAGATAGGAACAAACGCAATGACTGCAGGCAGCAACGGCTCTAGTTGAACAATCAACAATTGGAGAAACTAGCTCAATCATTGACCATGTAAATGTAAGTGTATTGATTGTATCTGTTTAAAACAATATTTATGTAGGCATGATATCTCTTCCTACATGTTAATGTTAATGTTTCTGTTGGCTTGGGATATCTTGTAGAGTGCTTTGGGTGGATATTGCATGCGCTATGTAAAAGCAGATCTCGCTCTCAGAAAATTTAATAGGTCCAAATCAAGCAATTTTTGGGGGGGGGGGGGGGGGGGGGGGTAAAAAGTGAGGTTAGCAACGTTTGTGCCGTTCATTACACTTTAAGGTCATTGCATTGCCAGTTGAAAGGAAGTTGAATAGAGAGTGAAAAGATTGTAGATCTATGCACATAACAATAGACAAAGGACACAAAATCATATTTCATATTGCAAAGTTAAGACACAAATCTATGACTATGAGGAAAGTAATAAGACAAAGGGGAATAGAGCACATATAAAGTGACTTCATTTGCTCATAAGGTATGTAAGGAATGCCTGTCCGGTGAGCCAGTAATGAAGTCAAAAGTTTGTCCAAATTGTTGGTGCAAGAACTGACATCAAGAGAAGTTTTTTTTCAAATAACCAGACTGTACAAAAGCTTACATGGTTGAGTTTTAAGACTTTTAACTTCAGAGATAATAAATAACTGAACAAAAAACATCACTTCATGTGAATCAAAAGTTTTGTCTTTATTATGTTGATTAATTTTGTTTTATTTAATGAATGGGCAATGACAATTAATAAAAGAGGAAGATCCATTAAATTTGAGGACAATGAAATTAATACTATTGTGAGCATGTCCTTCTATGCTATGGATAGGTTGCCTTTTAGGATAGTTCATACACAATTAGAAAATTCTGAAGGTTTTTTGTCTTTGACTATAGCGTAACAAATTTTAAAAATATAGATTCTCTTTATTCACCTCTAGGGAAAATTTGTCTTTGGAGTCTATTCTAAAGGGAGACTGAAATAACCCAGGCATTGCCGCAACACAGCGCCACAAACTGAGCTAGGGCTGAGGTGACTTGCTCAAGGCCACACAACGTAGTGACAAAGTGTTCTTATGATGAGATAGATAGAATTAAATGAGTTCACCCATATTGATTTATTCCTCAATTATTAAGATCTGGGAGGAAATGTTTTATTAACCTTAAATTTAAATTATGCCGCTTAAGCTAAACGAATATATTAATATTATAGTCTACATGTTATTTTTACAAGCCAATTGTCATTTCATTGTGGTAAAAGGCAATCTGCACAAATCAGCAGAATGACCAATCAAACGTTTTTTTACAGAAGCATATATTCCCTATGTATGTACAAAATACACACGCTGGCAACAAATTAAATAAAAAAAATAATAAATTATATGGCATAAAAGAAAAAACAAACATTCCCAGAAATGTAAAATATTATGGGCTAAGTTTGTCCATTTTTATTGGTTATAGCTAGCAGTATCTACAAGAAGTTGATGGTTAGGTGCAGCGCTTGTAACACTCAATGGAATTTCCCGTGTAGAGAAAACATATGTGTGTTTTTTGTATACTGGTGTAGGAAATACAGTTCTTATTTTTGTTTCTTTTTTTGGCGAAGGCCAATAATTGCCCGAACATTACAGTACAGCAGATTTTCTGAGCATACAGTTTGATTCCACAGGTGATAGAATTACATTTAGTTTTTAAAATATTTGCGTGTTACTTGTAGAGTTTGTAAATAAATAGTTTTAGAATTTTTAGGTTTGCCAGTAATTTTGTGCTCGATGATAAATATTTAACATTTGCTGTACGGAGCAATGGTGATCCACAACTCTATTTTTTAAAAAGAATAGATTTCCACATAAATATGCCAAACCATTTTGGAATTCATCATAAGGTTCAGGCACTATTGGCATTTGAAATTGAAGTCAAAGAAAAACTTTTTAAAAAATTATTTTGACCTGTAAAATGAATGACTTGCGTATTTGAGGAAATGGGGCTTAAGTTTTCTTTGTTTTCAAACATATTAAAATTAAAATTCCAGTGACACGATAGACGCCAGAGGTGGTAGTTCAATAATGTACTATTTGCTCTATATATTAACTTAATCTTGGTATTTCTTTTACAGGATTGTGAAGACAGACATTTCAGGTTCCCATCTTGATGCTGAGCAGAAAGCACTTGTCGACACACAGAGTCCACTATAACCCAATTTTTGGGAATGGCGAACCTGAAACGAAAAGAAAGCAGTCAGACTTTTTATTCATTCTTTTCCAATAATGCTTGATTTTATATACCTTTGTAATCCTTTTCATTCTTTTCATTAGACTAATACATCTGTTAAATTTTTACTTTTGCCCGAAATGTTTGTGAAAAAATTGTACTAGTTGGAGTATAACTACTAGTAGTAGTAGTATTACTTCTGTTACCATTATTATATGTTCTGCAATAATATTCAAAACCTAATAATATTTTTGAATTGGCAAATAAATAGAAATCCATTGTATATTTATGAAGTTGGAGCACAATAAAGAAAATAAAGTACTGTAATGACTTTTTTAAAAATTTGTTTTATCCGTTGCTTTTGCAATTTGATGGTGAATGCTTGACTGAGTTCTCATTTTTCTACCCTGGGTGTGGGGTCATTGACCTTCCATTGTGGGCAAGGTCATTATTGCTTTCTTCACCCCCCTATGTCTGTATTCCTTTTTCAGGTAGCTTTCTATCTTTGTTTTGGAATAAGATTACATGCTTTTTTTCCCCTGTCCTTAGATGAGAGGGTGACAAATGGATGTAAATTTATTTTGTAAATTTATAATTAACATTTTATAAACAATAGACTGGGTGGGGTCTTTGACTTCCCATGGTGGCAAGAGGTCATGCTATGTCCTCTATCCCTTATATTGTTTTCCAAGTTTCTTTATGTCCTTGTCTTGGAATGAGATTACTTGGTTTTGTCCTTTCGACTGCCGGAGTCATTGGCTGAGAGGGAAACAGTCAAATGAATATTGTTGGTTTTGGGAAAAAAAATTTTTTTGTCTTGTAAATCAGTTCGCGTAAATTTTTTTATTATATTATATATATGTGTGTATATATAATATGGGGGGCGAAGTGGCCGGGTGGTTAAGGCATTGCACTGTGATCCGGATGACCCAGGTTCGAGCCCCGCTTCAGGCACTTTCGTTTTTTTTTCCTTGAGCAAGATTATTAACCCCCAATTTGCTCACTTGGACAACATGGGTGATTCCCGTTGACATCAGACATCTTGTTTGATGAGTTATCTATATTCCTTCGTGGAATGCCTAGGCGACGATATCTTATGATATCGCGGCGCAAAAGGCATAACGTAACTTAATATAATATAATAAAAAAATAATACGCGAACGTTTGAGTGTATTCCTCTTAGGGGGGACCTGTGCTTGTGTCAGGATGAGACTTTTGGGTGTTATCAGACTTAGTACACTGATAGCATTCTCTTGGAATCTACATTTGTTCCTCTTTGTCTTACTTTTCTTGTGTGCTTTTAATTGTAAATCTGGAAATTTTTACAATCCCATTTTATTCCTTTTTACTGGTGCTGAAATGCGTCGCAAGTGCAGTAAAACCCTTAAATCAAACATAAACATTTGAGTGTATTCCGTCTCTGGATTGAACTGTTAGGCGATCTCAAAACTAAGCACATTAATAATTTTGATCTACTTCTGCTCCGTATTTGATCCAAGCCCATTTTTCTTACTACGTATTTCGCAACAGCTTTTAATTGTGCTGAAAATGACCTAATAGTGTCGCAAGCACCGAAAGTAGTCCATCAGAACCATTAGGTCTATAGAGCCAGATTTCATCCAGTTTCTATAGTGTGAAAATAATAACTTGTTACCCTTCGAATAGGGCGCTTTTCTATTGCCAAATTACTGCTGGGTGTACAAAAAAAAGAGAAGGGGAGGGGGTGGGGTCTTAACTTCATCTAGGATATATCTCGGTCTCTATGATTGTGAAATGGGTGCGCTACCAACTGAGTTAACGGGACTGCCATGAGTCGCATAACCATTTAAACGTTTATGTCCGAACACACTGACTGAGCAAATGTGAGTAAAGAGGCTTTTCCAAGGACTCGACTGAGTCTCCCATAGTAGAACTTGAACCTATTAAAGAAGTTTCTTATTTCTTTTTTTTTTTTAAGTTATTCATATTCTAGTTCAAGAAAATTCATTGTAATGAATATAGCCATATGTTAAAAACCTCTATATCTTATTATCAATCCTGCATGGAGTAATATAAATAAATGTAGAAATCAAAATAATAATATGTAATAACAGTAATAATAATCATAGAAGTGAGATGAAAACGGGGGGGGGGGGGGGGGGGGGGGGGTTACCTTAGCAACTAGTACCACTTTCCCACAGCTAGGAGGCTTAACCCATTTTACATCCGTCACCCATCCATTGTAGACCTGATTTTAAGTAGTCAGTCCCCTGTAAGCCTGAAAAAAAATGTGGCAATGGTGGTAATATTATTAATTGAAACTCGAGGATAAAAACTGTTGTTATCACATTTAGTTAACAACAGTGAATTAAATTTGCTGTGAAATGTGGAGTACTCATCTGAAAGGTTATTAGAATTATTCAGAGAGACACAATTCCATAACTCAACATCAGCCGTGGGGCTAAAAATTATATAGTTTGGGGATTGAGTAAAATATCGAATAAAAAAGTAGTCATTCAATGGAGCCGAAGTTTAACCTGGTTTGAAAAGCGCGAAACGGACCATAGCAATTGCTACCCTTTAGATAGGACTCTAGTCTATGTCAAAGTACTTTCCGCTAGATCTAACAGACTCAGCTACCCAATCACTGCTGGATTGATAAGGGGAGTGGGATGAGAAAATAAATTCACTCGGGATCAAGCTCAGTCCCTTGGAATGGGGTGGGGCTTTTAAAACAGTCTTATGGGCATGGTGTTTTGTTACTGTATTATATCAGTTTAGATTTGGACTCGGGATCACATTGATTTCATAGTCATTGCCTGCCCTGGTGTTTTTAATTTAAATTATTATTTATAATCTTTGGTGAATTCGGAGGAATTCATCACCTTAAAGGCAAAATAGTTGAAATTTGAATGTAACCACACAGACTCATTGATCCACTACTTAGACTGACTTAGACTAAACTTACTAAGACTCGAAGACTAAGACTAAGACTAAGACACTAAGATGATCACGACTCGTGAAGCAGGTCATATCATATCCGTGTCAGGTTCGACATATCTGTCTTCTGTGATTTTTTGAGAATAAATCTTACAATTAGCCGTAGATGGTGTAACATAGTATAGGTATAGCACAGGGAAACGATTAAATAATACAGACTTACCGTGAAATGTGTAGACCGTGTAGACAGAAACTTGTGGTCGTGACGAGGTAGTTCGCTACATCAAACGACGAGACTGGCTGTAGTTCCTAAAGATTATGGCACCAGTCGTGTTCACAAATGGCATAGGGGTCTACATCATTAACGGGGAATTAAAAAAAAATATATTTATGTCTAGAACCAGAAAAATACGGAAGATTATCGACAGAAACTAATATTTTACTATTCTACGCCATTGTCTTCCATTGCTTTCTGCCACCCGGAAGTAAACTTCCACTCCGATCAGCTGTTTAACCGCATACTATCTATAAATCAACAATTTGATGCCAACATACATGAAAGTGGAAAAAAAAAAAAGTAAATGGAGCCAAAAAATAAACTGATAGACCACACAAAAATACAACAATCGTAATAACATCAATACGTTCAATAATAATAATAATAATAATAATAATAATAATAATAATAATAATAATAATAATAATAATAATAATAATAATAATAATAATAATAGTAATAGTAGTAGTACAAAAAAAAAACAAAAAAAACGGATGGTAACGTTGCAATTGGATTAAGAGAAGTAATTCATGAAATTCCAGACCGACTGCTTTTGGATACAATTCATTCGGAAGTGTACTTTAAACTATTTTTTACTTTTTAAAATCATGCGTCAGAGATTAAATAAGAAGAGAATATGCATTCTGTAGTGTGGTGGACTGAAAACGCAGTTCCTTCTTGTTTAATAAACAAGAAACGAAGTGAATAGAAAAGTCTCAGAAGACAATAGGGAATAAAAAATTCCGCGGCGATGGGGGCTCGTACCACAGACTAGGGAGAGGGGTGGGGCTCGTACTCACGACCTTTCTGGCACGACAACCCCGCCTGATCGTGAGAGGGTAACACCACAGATTATACAGGACTCTAGTCTGTGGGTAGTACTACAATCGAAGTCCTCCCATAGTGGGCAGGGAGGTACTTACTGTGTCTTCTATCCCCCTATATCTGTTTTCCAACTACATTTCTATCTTTGTCTTAGAATGAGATTACTTGGTTTTGTCCTGGCACTGGCTGGGAGGGAAACAGTCAAATGTATAGTTTTGGGAGATGATATTTTTTTCCCTTGTAAATCATCTCTCTGTTATGCACTGTTTTATGTTTTCTTTGTATTATATATGATTTGTTAAACATTTGAGTGTGTTGCTCTTAGTGGGGACCTCTGCTTGTGTCTGGATGGACTTTTAGGTGATCTCAAACTATGTACTTTGATGGTATGCTCTTGGAATTTACATCTATTTCCTATTTGAACCAATTTCCCTTTGTCTTGCCATTTCTTGGGTGCTCTAATTGTAATTCTAGAACTTTTTACTAACCCATTTTCTTCCTTTTTACTGGCGCTGATATGACCTTAATGTGTTGCAAGCGCCGTAAAACCCTTAAAAACAAAACAAAACAAAACAAAACAAACCACCCAAAATATAAAGGGTTTCAGTGGTGAGTGGGGGTGGGGGTTGGCATTGGCCTCTTGAGCTTTCTGTCCTTGTTCTGGAATGAGATCCATTTTGTCTCTCATTAAAGTCCTTCAGAGTCATTAGGTCCATGGAGCAGGAGTTTATCATAGTTTCTGTAGCGTGAAACGGACAATGGTAATTATTTTGCTACCCTTTCGATAGGACGCTGGTCTATCGCAAAGCACTTACCGCCACATAATCTACCAGATATTGCTAACTAATCACTGCTCTCACTGCTTGAAGTTGTTTTATTTTTTATTTTATTATTTATTTATTTTTTGGCTTTGTTTTGTTTTTCGTTCATTATTTATTTGATTTTTTTCCCGAAAGAGAAAGAGCCAAAGTTGTCTATGAAAGTCCTTTCTCTAATGAAAGTGATGGAATAGTATGCATTTTGAAAGCGCACACTCACTCTCACACAGACACACACACACACACACACACACACACTCTCACACATACACACACACACTCACACACACACACACACACATTTTAAATATTTATTCGGAATTTCAGTCTTGGTGAAAGCCCCGAGCCATAACTTGAGAGACTAGACACACATAAAGGTTTGCTGGTGGATGTATATCTGTTTTAGGTTTGAAATTGTCCCTGAACCTCTCTCTCTCTCTCTCTCTCTCTCTCTCTCTCTCTCTCTCTCTCTCTCTCTCTCTCTCTCTCTCTCTCTCTCCACCCAACAAAGGAGCTCAATGCCTTGAAGTATTGTAGTAACCTAGAACATGAGTGGCAACACTACGATGTAGACCACTTTGTTGGATTCAGACACTAAAGAGTTCGTTCTTATTTTTGTTGTCGACAAAATGAAGACAAAAACTTTGTGACTCATTGAAGTTAAATTCAAAACTGATTTATGATTTGTGAAAATGAGATTTTCATACGGAGACAGTTTAAAGTCACTTTTAGTTTCACTAGACAAGTGTCTGTATGTTAGAATTGAAAATAAATTGTTCTTGGTTGTCTGCGAGAAGTGGGTTTAACCGAGTGGGCTGGGCTCGATCACGATCAATCACCATTCCAAGTTCCAAGATTCCAAAGTTAGGTTTAGAAGCTCAGAGTAGAGCTAACGTCAACTACTGCTAGGGCGTGAACAGCCATATTCAAAGTAAGTCCTCCAAGCTTGAACAATCCAAAATGAATTTCATCAAAATAATCAAGAATTATCGTTAAGAGAGCGATTATTTGAGCCCAAATTCAAATAGTAATAGTATAGTCTCAGTTTTAGTTTTATCTAGTTTTATATCTGAATCTAAAATCACTCTTCTCTTGACTCTGAACTCTGAATCTGAATCTTCCTAGAATTTAAATTTATGTCCACTTTCACTCTCATGAATATTACTTAATTTACTACTTACTTACTATTTGGGAAATCCATAGGTGTTAAATATGAATATGATGATGATAAAATAAAAAACCCCAACAAAATTGGAACAAAGGAATAATTGCTTAAAACATGATTTCTATGGATACACTGATGACTGATGGTAATCAAAATGGCAAAATTGAACAAAAAATAAAATTAACTAATTAATTAATTAATCGATAATAACAATAATAATAATAATAATAATAATAATAATAATAATAATAATAATAATACGCTGTGATTATCCCCAGACACCTGTCTGGGGATAATAAAAATTTGTTATCCCCAGACACCTGTCTGGGGATAACGAATTTTCATTATCCCCAGACGCATATTTGAAACTCCGCTCTTTTAAACAATTATCCACATTCCAGAATATGGAATGTTTCCAGATGCACATAGAAATAAGGAAAGTTAATAAAATATTTATAAAAACATAAAATTAACCAACATTAAAATCAGTTGTTACTACATATACACAATATGCGTCGACTTCGAAGTGGGTGTCATGGCCGAATGGTTTAGTCGTCTGCCCTGGAAGTTTGACCATAATCGACGTTGTGGGTTCGAATCCTGGTAACGTCACTTTTTTTTTTTTTGAATTCCGTCTTCTTTTTACAGAACGTTGAAAGGGATAAATGTCCCATCCATCCTCCCCCCACCTCTTTTTTTTATTAAACTCTCTCTCTCTCTCTCTCTCTCTCTCTCTCTCTCTCTCTCTCTCTCTCTCTCTCTTCTCTCTTGTTTTTTTCTAGTTTCTAGCAAATATATTCGTCCCCACTCCGATCTCAAATAGTGTCTAAAAAGAATAAATAATTAAAAAGCAAACAAACAGAAATATTCAGAGAGCGACCAAATGGTCAGATAGAGGAGAAAAAAAAAACAATAATTGTTTTAAAAATAAAAACAATTTAAGAAATTCATGCTCAGAAACGGAACATTTACATAAAGGTTTAGCAAACAAAAAACTCTAAGGTTTAGGTCAAAATATAAAAAAAAAAAAAAGAAAAAGAGAGATTTCCCTCGGAGCAGGGAATAGTGTTAACAATAATAATAATAATAATAATAATAATAATAATAATAATAATAATAATAATAATAATAATAAAATAATAAAAATAATAATAATAGTAATAGTATGATAATAAGAGTATTAATAATAAAAATAATACTATTATTGATAATAATATAATAATGATTATGATGGTAATAGTAATAATAATAACAAATATTACAATATTATTATTATTATTATTATTATTATTATTATTATTATTATTATTATTTATTATTATTATGTTATTATTATTATTATTATTATTATTATTATTATCATTGACCAAAACAAAAAAAAAACAATAATAGATCTAGAGCAAATTAAATAATGAAATAATATTAACGGAGAAATAAAAAATTCAACTGATTAAAAAAAACTCTTGCTCGGAACTCGGAACAAAAGTGAAAACAATGAAAATCAATTGGGAAGAAAGAAATAAAAGTAAAAAAAAAAAATGAGTGGGGGGGGGGGGGGGGGGGTGGGGGGGGTTCGCGACTGGGTCGAATCTGTGCAGCTAAAAGGAGTAAAATGAAAGGTGGCCTTACCCACTGAGCTGCCTATCCTCACCGCTATCGGAATATTTTAAATTCATATATGAGCTAAACATATTTCCACCATTTTTGCTTCCTTGTTTTGGTAGTTATTTTCATCTCTGATTCGAATAAAAATATGTTGTTGGATCTAGTTTTGTGGACGTGTGATACTAAATTGTATTGTCTTGTGCGAAGCAGACAGGAAAATAACAGGTGTGGGTTTTGGGCTTTGGGGCGAACAACACCATGGCCTAGGAATTCGTCCGCGACATAAAAATTATTCCCGGTGTCGTCCCAAAATTGTGGCCAGAATGAGCAAATTATAGAAACAAGAGATGATCAATAAAGTTAACAGGTAGGTTGGTAATGAGATTTAAATGGTTGGTGGACTATGAACAGATTTGATGATTAACAACTTTCTTCCTGGTTGAAAATAAAAAGTCGAATTGCCAGTTTGACGTTTTCAGATCAAAGTAACAAAAGAAATTTCATTGATCCATTTGCTTAAAAAATTTTTTTAAAAAAGAGCTGGATTTGACATTTGATCACTATTTACTTTCATCTTGTGTTAAATATCACTTGATATATTAACTGTTTTGGGACACAACCACTAGTATTTTTTCCAGAATATTTTGTATTTTTCACGCCTAGTTTGGCATTTTGCATAAAATCTTTCTGCCCACTTGCTACATGCGTCTGGGGATAGTATCCTCAGACAGGTGTCTGGGGATAACAAAAATTGGTTATCCCCAGACACCTGTCTGGGGATAACGAATTTTTATTATCCCCAGACAGGCGTCTGGGAATAATGACAGCCATAATAATAATAATAATAATAATAATAATAATAATAATAATAATAATAATAATAATGATGATATAAAAAAAAGTAGAATTAAGAATGAAGAATGAAATAAATAAATTAAAAAAAATAGCAGTATTCCACGTCTAAGTCTAACAGCTTTAAGAGCTCCCTGCCCTATGGTGATTTAATCATATTTTTCTAAAGGAATGCCACTTTGATTTATGTTTCGTTTTAGATGTTGGTTGTGTGTAAAGTGTAATCAATGTTAGTTTTAAATATTAACAAAGCCATTCAGATCTTTTACTCTTTATAACTTTGGTGACTTTATTTTTGCCATGACTGAAAAAGTGGACTGACTGGTCTGAAAAAGTTGAAATTTTTTGTGTGATACTAATAATATTGTCTTAGTTTTAGTAAAGATACAAATTGTGCGATATCTAGTATTATGTTGGATATCGTGCAATTTGCGGAACACCTAGTCTCTTATGTAGGTCTTATTAAAGATTTATAAATCTTTATGAAACATGACTACCAATATCAATAATTCCCTTTTATTTTTTTTGGTTTGGTAAAGGGGTTGGCAGGGGGGGGGGGGGGGGGGGGGGGGGATTTGTGTGAAAGCGCTGAACTGGCAATCATGGAGATTATCTTCATAGCCCTTTCTAATTGCAGGGGTCTCTCTATACTATGTATAGCTCAGTTGATAGAGCATTCACTTCACACGCAAAGGAATTGAGATCGATTCTGGGTGGTCAAGTTATCTTTTCTCGCCCACTTGTCCACTCAACAGTGATTAGGTAGCTGGTCTGTTTGATCTAGTGGAAAGTACTTTGTGATAATCTATCCAAAGGGTATCAATTGATTGCTATTATTGTCTGTTTCCTGCTACAGAAAATGGGGTAAACTCCAGCCACATTAAATGATAACTCCATTCTAATTGGACCACTAAATACGACTACTCGAAAGAAAGAAAAAATTGTCAGCTTTTTATTTATTTTCCACATATCATTCAGGTGAAAACTGTGACTACAGCTGAGATAAAGACTAAGAAGAGATCAAGATGCCTAAAACCAAAATGAGCATGACGAAAGTCTCTAAATCCAAGATGAAAAGTATTCCAGTCAAAGTGATCACGATGGATGCTGAATTGGATTTCCAAATTGATGTGAGTTGAATTTGACAATACGATGCATTTCAAATGTGTTTTAGCGATCTTTACATTTATTTTTATTTCATTTAGTATTATATTATATATATTGCTTTATAAAATGATGTACATTATGTAACATTTATTTACTCATTCTTGTAATTCACGTTTGTAAAACGGATGAATGAAGTTTATTTATTTTATTTTTATATTTTATTTATCTTTTAATTATCTTGGTTTTATTTATCCTGGAGTAATTAAGTCTTAAATTTGAATACACTTTTGTATTTATTGATTGATTTATTGATTGATTGATTGATTTATTTATTTATTTATCTATCTCTGTATTTATTTTTTTTTGTTTTTGTTTTTTTTTGTTTATTTGTTTATGTATTTATTCATTTATTTATTTTAGATTTTAATCAGGAGTTTAATCAAATATTCATATCATCTGTAGCATAGATTTATTTGTGTTCAATTTAATAAATGTAAGGATCAGTGGGTGGTGCAGGGGGAAGCCCTCATTTTTTAAATCAGAAAATTTTGGAATTGAAACCCGCTGGAGCAGAGCTGCCTACTTGAAATTTCAAAAATTCGTCGTCTCCAAGGGGAAAAAGAAACGGTCACTTTAAATAGCTTTAAAAATAAATAATTTTCCTTTGGCATGATCCAAAAATGCTCCAAGGCCTAAATATATGTTTTAAGCAACTAAACTTTCCTTTCAACAAGATTTATTGAGTGAATGAAAAAGAAAAAGAAAAAAAAGAAGTGAATGTTGTTCTGTAGCTGGCGCCAAAAAATTCGTATTTCTACAAATTTTTCATGGTATAATAGGCAGGTCTGCCTGGAGACACCTTGTTTATTTTTAAAATATATTTTGATTCCAAGTATTTAAGGGCCATGTCCTAAAAAGTCCTATTGCAGACAGACTTCAAAATAAAAAAAAAGGCACAACAATTTGAAATTATGTAATTTATGTTCAATGAAAACTTTTGAAAGCGTATACTATAATTTCTTTTTCAATGTTTATTTGCGCAACTTTTCTTTTCAAGGCAAAGACAACTGGAAAACAACTTTTTGACTTAATCAGTCGTACCCTTGGACTTCGGGAGACATGGTATTTTGGCTTGCAATATGTGGACTCAAAGGATTATGTCGCTTGGCTGAAGTTTGACAAAAAGGTAAATAAAAGAAAAAGTTTCCTTTTCCTTGTTGAATCTTAGTTTAGTAGCAAACCCCATTGATTTACTACGAAGAGGTAACGTTCAGAGCATGCTAAGTTGCATCTTCATTATTCGATCACCCACCGCTGCGCTGTGTGGCCTTGAGCAAGTCACCTCGCCCTAGCTCAATTTGCGGTGCTGCACTGCGGCTGACGCCTGGGTTATTCCAGTCCTCCCCTGGAATAGACCCTAGAGACAAATTTCCCCTATAGGATGAATAAAGGGAATTTTATTTATTTTATTTATGCATGTCGAAAGTGTTTTGTTTTTGGTGTTTTTTTCTTGGTTCTAATTTTAAGTCTGCTCTATTTTTTTAATTTGGAGGGGGGGGGGGGGGTTGGGATCAGTATTCTGAAAAGGAAAATGTTAATTATACAAAGTAAGTTTGGAAAAGAATCAGAGTTATTCTTTTGAAAACTGGAGATCTTTTCTTAACATATAATATGTTTAAAGAACACAAGAAGGAATATTCCAGTTTGCACTTTAGCTGGGTAGACTTCTAGTTCTAGTCTATGTTTTTCTATTAGGGCTGTGAATTGATTTGTTTAAAATTGTATTAGATTTTTTTATGATTCATTTTATTTTATTTTAGGTTCTGGATCAAGGCATATCCAAAGACTCCAATATCCAGTTAACTTTTCTAGCCAAGTTTTATCCAGAGGATGTGTCAGAGGAACTGGTCCAAGAAATCACTCAGCATTTATTCTTCTTGCAGGTAAAACTGTCAGTTTTTTTATTACTCAGCATTTATTCTTCTTGCAGGTAAAAAAACTGTCAGTTCTTTTAACACTCAGCATTTATTCTTCTTGCAGGTAAAACTGTCAGTTCTTTATCACTCAGCATTTATTCTTCTTGCAGATAAAACTGTCAGTTCTTTTTTTAGTATTATTTCATAAACAAAACATTAAATTAGACTATCGTTTTATACAATTTCCATTTAAACAAAATTACTGCTATAATTACTCTTTTTAGGTTATAAAAATTCCAACTCGCCATTTGAAACATAACAACTATAAAACAAAGAAACTCAGCATTTAATTTTGAAATTCCCCACTCAAGAACAAACCATCATCTTTACTCTTTCTTCCCTTCCATCATCCTTCTGTGGAACTCCCTACCAACCACTTGTAAACATGCCCTTTTGACTGATGACTTCAAAAAATCACTCCCCGCCTCCCTTTTAAAACCCCTGTTACTGAAAAGATGGCCATACAATCTTCAGCCTGAAATTTTGGCCTTAATGGAAGAAAAAGAAGAAGAGGGATATTAATATATATATTTAATTTTACAGGTCAAACAGTCTATATTAAATATGGACGTTTATTGTCCACCTGAAACGTCCGTTCTGTTGGCAGCCTTTGCCGTACAGGCAGCATATGGAGACTATGATCAGTTCACTTACCAACCTGGCTGTCTTGCCTCTGACGACCTTTTACCTCAGCGAGTCTTGGATCAGTACCAGGTAATCTTACTGTTTTCATTTTTCTCTTTTAAAGCATCAACTTTTGGGATTTTTTATTTTGATTCTAAATGAATTTTGAAAATTTGGTTTTAAAATATGTTTTCATTATTTTACTCCGGATAAACTTAAATAGTAAATTCAATGAAGTAGAGAAACATCCTCATTATCTTAAATGGTATCAGCAATTTTAAATAAATAAATTTTGATTCTTTATACTAAAATTGAAACATATATAATTTAAGGAGTTAATATAAGAATCTGTAATATATCTTCTTTTTTTTTGTTTTTTGGGCTTGGACTTTTTGAATCTTTGTCTTTTTTCATAATAATGGTGAATATATAAGATGGCTATCAAACAGTTTCTGAATATGTTTTAGATATTCTGTACATTTCAAAACTATTTTCATTTCATTTCTAGTTATCTACTGAACCAGTTTATCAACTTTAATATAGAAATATTACATAATTTTAAGTTCTTACTATCACATGAAGCTATCTCCTTACCTTATCTCCCGTACCTTTTGAACTTTTAAAACTCTTTGTCTCCTTAGCTTGGATTTGTATCATCGTTATTGAGACATGTTGTATGAATGTCTTTATTCAAATTAGATGACACCCGCTATGTGGGAAGAGAAGATCAAGGTTTGGTATGCTGAGAGACAAGGCATGACAAGGTAAGAGGTCGCATTTCACTGCATTTTGTTCGATTTACCTCCCCTGTCTAATTTCCCACTGGGTCACATCTTATTTTTTTTTTTTTCTACTTTTTTTTTTTTGTTTATATGAGACCAAAATGTTGTTTTTGTAATATTCGCCACAAAAATACTCCAGTATTAATTTACTTTAAAAAACTAAGGAAGTAATTTGTTTTCAATTGTTTTTCTCAGTTCAACAATGAAAAATAAACCAAAAACTAACAATCAAGCAGAAATAGTATCTCAAAAGTAAAAAAATAGTGTGATAAAAATTGATACAAGTATTTTCCCATGTTTTTTACACTTTAAAAAGCCATAACTACTATGATTTTAATTCCAGTCGACCAGTTTTTATTTATTTATTTTATTTTAAACTATTCAACAAAGGGAAACTGATGAAAATGTTTTTTTCCCCCCTGTTTTTCAAAATAACAGAGTATTGGAATATTTTAGTTATGAATGCTTTGAAAACGACCTTTTTGCCTCATCCTCATATTTATTTTTGACAGTGTACAGCTAATTAAACCTTTATTACATTAATTTTCCCAGAATTCAAAGTTCAAAGTCTTTTATTGGAGATAATACATCACCCTGGTTTTTACAAAAGTTGATGATGGTTGGACTATTTAGTGAGATTCTGCTTTGAAAAGTTGATTATTAAAAGTTATGGAGAAGAGTTATGACTCACCGGTTCAATCCGGCGTTAGGTGGGTCGGGAGAAAGGAAGGTGGTCAGTGGGGGGGGGGGGGGGTTCCTTAATAACTCAGTTGGTAGAGCCCTCTCTGTACAAACAAATGGATGGAAATCGATTATGGGTGAAGTCAAGGTTTGTTTTTTTTCTGAACCCCTGTCCACCCAGCAGTGGTTGTGTTGCTGGGTCTGTTTTGTTTGATCTGGCAGATAGTACTTTGCGATAGACTAGCATCCTATCCAAAGGATAGTAAGCAATTGCTAATGTTATTTCACGCTATTGAAATCGTCTCATCCTTCATGTTAAGTTTTGCTGTTGGGTAGGGATGCCTTGTAAAGTGAATATTACGCTATGTCACTGATCAAATTTAATTGGAATAATGTTTACACTGTCTTTTTTGCCTTTCTTCCTTTGCTGATCAGTGACGAGGCTGAGATTGAATACCTGAAGATTGCTCAAGATTTAGAAATGTATGGAGTTAACTATTTCCAAATCAAGGTAAGTTTATAAAACAAATACTGAGACAGATATTTCTGCCATCGCATGCTAACATAACATAACATTCCCTTTATTCATCCCTAAGCAGAAATTTTTCTTTAGGATTTATTCAAAGGGAAGACTGGAATAACCCAGGCGTCAGCTGCAAAGTGAGTTAAGGCTAGGTGACCTGCTCAAGGTCACACGGCACGGCGGCGGATAGTTGAGCTCGGCACCTTTTGGGTACGAAGCAAAAACCATACTGCTCAGCCTCACTATCTCAGTACGTAAGCGCCAATGTAAAGAAGAATGAGCTACCTATTTATGTTATTGGAATCCCTGTTTCACAGCGCACAATACTATCTGGGTCATGTAGTAATGTGCAATATAACAGAGAAACATAAAACAAATCTTTAAAATTTTGAACACATTTCCGACCATAGCTCAAAACTAACCCCATGATGCTTACGTCCTTTTATCATAAGGTGGCAGATTTCTTCTTCTTCTTCTTCTTCTTCTTCTTCTTCTTCTTCTTCTTCTTCTTCTTCTTCTTCTTCTTCTTCTTCCCCCCCCCCCCCTCACCCCTCATATTGTCTTCTTGTTTGAATGTCTAGTTAGTGAAGGAATGCTGTTGTCTTCCTCAGTCAGGGGCCAGTCAGTTTAGTACGTGTCAAACAATGATGGATATTTCATGTCCTCAAGCACAGTTTGTGACTGAATGAGTGACAATGATTGTAAAAATCTGGCCCTTGCATTGTTTGTGAGTAAATTACCTTTCATGACCCTGGTGTGAATGAATACCTTGCAATGGACAGTGATGAATTTAAGAGTGCTCTTACAGAAAATGGTAATTTTATGCATGCCGCCCTGGGAGAATAAATGAAAGATAATTTATTTATTTATTTTTTAAATTGGATTATCACAGAATAAGAAGCATACAGACCTTTGGCTCGGTGTTGATGCTAGAGGAGTGGGAGTCTATGACAGAGACAATCGACTCTCACCGAAAGTGGCTTTTCCTTGGAGCGAAATCAAAAATATTTCCTTTAAGGACAAAAAGGTTAGTGCTACAAAAAAAGTTGATATTGATATATATGGTATTTTGAAATTTACAACCAAAGACCAAAACAACTCCAAAAGTATAAATCACTTCAAAAATGCAATTGAGAGGGAGGTCTATAACTTAAAATATGAATTTGATGAATAAGTTTTTAATTGATATATTCTGATATTTTATAGTGGAAATGATGATCATGTCAGGGAATCTTTGACCTGAATATTTTCTTTTCATTTATTCACAGGGTATTTGTTAAAGGCTTTTGACCTAAGCAACCCTTACTATGATAGTACTAGTAAGTCTTGCGGTCCTAATGACACTTGCTGAGAATTGTGTGATTCAGTCATAGTCGATGACTATGACTCCATCCATGTTGTTAATTGTTTCCATTGGTCACGTTCCTGGGCCAGAGTTTTGAGATCTTGTTGTGACTTTAGTAGGGAGGCACTGCAATATTTCTTAGTTCTTCAGGGATTAATTCGGCCTCATCTGAATCCAGAAATTTCTGATATGTATAGAGATTCTGGTTCAGGGTAGTTACTATTGATATTGGTGGTCTCCCTACATATTTGTTGCCATGAAGGAAATATTATATATCTATATATATTATATATTATATATATATATATATATATATATATATATATATATATATATATATATATATATATATATATATATATATATATATATATATATATATATATTATATATACATATATATAAGAAATATACTATGATATGTTATGTACAATTTTCAGTGTGCTAAATTTTTTTAAAGCATAAAACTATCAAAATCTTTGTTTTCTCTTTCCAGTTTACAATTAAAAATATAGGGAAGAAAGAGCCTGACTTTGTTTTTTATGCTCCCAAGCAGAGAATAAATGAGTTGGTAAGTAGGTTTTTTGTTTGTTTTGTTTGTTTTCTTTTCAACTTGCCCACGTTTTATAATGTCAATCTCTCTCTTACCTATATGTCTTATCATTATTAGTTTGAGTGCCCGCTCCACACTTCTTCCGGATAAAACTGTATACCAACTTCTTAAAAGATAGATTATTATATATTGACAGATAGGCTTGCTTAGAATGTGAAGCAAAATTATGTTATTATTATTATTATTATTATTATTATTATTATTATTATTATTATTATTATTATTATATTATTATTATTATTATTATTATTATTATTATTATTATTATTATTATTATTATTATTATTATTATTGTTTTTGTTTTTTTTAATTTTAATTTTAATTTTTAAAAATTTATTTTATTATTTTTTTTTAATTATTTTTTATTTTATTATTTTTATTATTTTTTAAAATATAATGAAACATAAATATTGTCATCATACCTTGACGTTTCTAGAAATTTGGAGAGAAAAAATCTGCCTTAGACAAGCAATTGGGATTTTATTCTATCTGTATAAAGTTTCCCCTTTTGTAAATGATTTACCGCCCAGAATGCTTTATTTTACATCAAATATTCTAAATTATCTTATGGAGATATTTCTGTTTGGTACCGTGTTAATTTCTTATTGAAATTGTGATTTTCAATTCTTACATATGCATTGGTGCCAACATCACGCATTATTGCTATTAGTACACATTTTGCTCAGGAGTGTACGAATTATTAAATTTTTATTATTTAATAATTTTTAACAATCATACACTTTTTTAGTGTACTTAAACACTTTAATCTATTTGTTAACCTGGACGTTCATATAGGGAGTTCTATATAGTATTATCTGGATGGGTCATATCAGATTTATAAGTGGATTCTGGAAGTGGATGCCATTTATATTGTCTATCAATAGTAAGTCTATTCATTAATTTAAATTATCAGTTATATAATGTTGCTATTATGTTCTAACTGCCCATCATCAAATTTAGTGCTAATTATAGTTTTTGCAGGATTGTATGCATTTTTAAAAAATTCGCACTCATTTTGGCTCTTCATTGTATACATTGTGATGGGTCTGGTTGGCAGCTCTGCGTATGTTGTCTTCTTTCAATTATTAGCACTTTCTTTTCTTAAATGATGCTTACGAGGATAAAGAAGATGATGATGTGATGGTGATGATGACGATAATCATGTTTATAAAAGTAACAGTAATATAATATGATATAATACTCTTAATCTCTCTTTTGTTAAAGATTTTAGAGTTGTGCATGGGTAACCACGAGCTGTACATGAGACGTAGAAAGCCAGACTCCATGGAGATACAGCAGATGAAGTCTCAAGCCATGAATGAGAAAGGACGGAAAAGGGTATGAGTGTGTTAACAACTGTTTTAAATTTTAATGCACAAAAATGAATATAACAGCTTCAAAAAAGAACAAAATACCCAACATGGAATGTTTTTGGGCTCAAAACCCTGCTTCAGCCAACAACAAAAAACAATAAAGATATAAATACATTACTAAATTCCAGGTGAGCATGAAACAGTGCCAGGCAAAGCAGAGAAACAAATCTAAAAATATAAGGAAAAAATCAGCCCCCCCCCCCCCTTCTCCCCCAAACATCGAGGCAGTCTATCTAGTTTTTTTTGATGATTTTTCTTGTATTTTTCTTTCTGCTATATTTAGAACTGTTTCATACACACCTCTTCAGATTTTTATCTTACACCAGTGCCTGCTCCCTAATATTTTTGACTTTTATGTTTAGATGGATCGCATCAGGTTTGCGAGAGAGAAAAAATTGAGGGAAGATGCTGTGAAGGAAAAAGAGGAGCTGGAACTCAAGTTGTATCAGTTGAAGGAGGAAATGAGGCAAAACCAGGAGGAAGCCAGACAGACTCAGGATGCTTTGGTAAGTCAGAAGACTATTTCAACATTTTTGGAAGATAATGTAGCTCGAATTTAGGGACTCAAGTTTTATCTCCTGCAATACTGCATAAAAGCTGTGTTTTAATGCTTAGATGAATGCTATTATAACCTTATAAAGATATACACTTGTTACATCAGAATTCTCACGACATAATATCATCTCCCTTCATCTGCCATTATTGTTAAATGTCCTGATATGATTTTGATTTAGTAATTCATGTTAACAGCTATTTTTTTTCTCTGTATGCTTATGCGCGTTTTGGTGAATTTGTGTCATTGTGAGGGTATGTGTGTATGCGCGCTTGTATAAATGGGTGTGCGTACAAAAATAAATAATGATGTTTTACAATTTTGTTCGCCTAGAGATGTTTTGATAACGGGATTGGACGCTATACAAATAAATTTATTATTATGATTATTATAATTCTTAACTGTAGGAGTTTCTTGCCGTTGATCAATTTGTTGTTTCATTGAGTAATTGGGTGAGCGCTTGGATCCAGTAAGGCATTGTTCAATACTTTAAACGGCTCTTTTCGCTCAACTGTTACAACACATGGCTCATATGAAACAGAATAGGTTTAAATTTCTCTTTCCACTCAACAGCTATTAGGAAGCATGGTCTGTTAGATCTGGTGGAAAGTTGTATATGCGAAATTAGCATCCCATGATACAGGGAGCAAGCAATTTACTAGCTGTATAATGCTGCTCCACAGGCCTTATTGCATTGCCTAACTACTATGCCCAAGTAATAAATTAAAGTCATGATGTTAAAGATTGCCTTAAAGACTGAAATTTATATTTTTTGATTTTTTTTTTTTTTTAATCTCTGAAAACAGAATAGATCTGAAGAAACTGCTGAAATACTCCATGAGAAAATGTCTGTGCTAGATGAAGAGGCCCGACTGTTGACTCAAAAAGCAGCTAATGCTGAGGCAGAAGTCCAAAAAATCAAACTTACAGCTATAAAGGTTAAGTTGATTTTATGGTACTCAAGTTAGAGTTTTGGGTGAAATGGCCTTGCCTGATACTGATATATAATGATGATATTGCTTTTGCTATTTCATGATTCCCTGAAGAATGTTACTTTGTAACGAGATTATTTATCCTTTTCGTCTTTTTTTTCAAACACAATTTTTGCATTAATGATTCCTTTGCTGTATTTTATAACAATCCATATATGACAAAACATTCAGATGTAAGTTTGTTGTAAAATAAATCTCAACCACTGTATTGTCAAGACTTTTTTTTTCTCTCAATCCGTTCCTTTTTCTCCAAAACTTTTTTTTTTCGTATTATGTTTTCGGTGTAAATGAAGTTTGATTTAAAAAGACAGTTTATCGTTATTGGCTTCAAGTTCTTGAATCATACTCTCAGGACATATAAATTTTGACTCTCTCAAAGTGTTATTTAAAAAATTATTTTGGGGCTTTGCTGAGCCCCCACCGGGACTATGTCCCTGGACCCTGCTGTGAGTGTCTTTAGCGACCTCTAGATCCCAAGTCTTTTTTTTTTTTAACTTCAGCTTTGGAATCATTGGTCATTTTGTTACAAAGCTTTAAAAATTTATTGGCATTCTGCTATGATACTTCCCTGACATATGAAATTTTCATTTGCACAAATATATTGGAATAAAATTCATCATTCACAAACATTTAATCAGAATTATAGTTTTGCTTTGTGTTTGTATTAATCTTTTTCAGACAGAGGAGGAGAGGTTGTTAATGGAGCAAAGAGCGAGAGATGCTGAGGTTATTGCTGCTGCTTTCTTGCAGGACTCTGAAAAAAGGTATCAATTTGCAAGATGTACTTAATTTGCAGAAGGAAAAATAGAGAGAGAGTATGAGAAATATAAATAAAAATTAGACCTGGAAGAGTTATATCGTTTCCAACTATTAAAGGGAGCATAATACTCTTGACAAAATCTCATTTATGTTTGAATTTACATCTATAAGACTGTGATGTCTTTCTGAACATGCATTTCTCAATAGCTCGTCTAAGCTGGTTTCCCCCCGCCCCCCAAAAGATTTCATCATTAATGAATTGAATAGCACGTTTTTTTTTTTTTGTGAAGCAGTTTTAAAAAAAAATACACCATGTTATATTTCTAAAATTTCCAATTCATAACACAAATTTTTATTTGTCAAAATTATGTTTGACCCTCTGTAACTGTGCCAATTCCACATATTAGACAAATAGAAAAATACCTTTTTTTCACAAATGAGAGCAGAAAGAATTTTTTTTTTCCTTTTTCAATTTTATATATTTAAGATTTATTTTTGTCCAATTACTACCATAATCTCAACATTTTTCAGTGTTAAGTGTAACATTTTATTAAAAGCCAGCCCAAATTGTGATTCCGATTAATCCTATTTCTCATTCCAACTTTTCTAATCGTAAAGAGCCATCGAGGCAGAACAGTTGAGGGAGGAGCTGATGAAGGCAAAGATTTCAGAGAAAGCTGCCAAAGGAAAGCTGATGGAGTTAACCCAGGGATTGGTACCCCATGCTGATTACACCTCGGTAAGATGTTAAAGTGTCTCTTTGATTATTTCTCTCATCGGATTGAAAGGGAATACAATTCATGAGTTACTTTATAATACATTGTCGATGCAGAATTTTTTCCCTTAGTTTGATTTAATTTTTTTATAAATAATGTTTTATCCATCAAAGTGATACTAGGCTGTTAGAAGCTGTGGACTGTAAATAGTAATAAATAAAAATTAATATAACAGCTTCAAAAAAGAACAAAATACCACGGAACGATTCAGGCTCAAAACCCTTCTTCAGCCAACAAAAAACAATAAATGCATTACTAAATTCCAGATAGACGACAGATATATTTCGTAGGTCTTCTCTGTTGGAAAATATTTTTGTTTTTTTTTTAATCGTGGGCATTTTGTAATAAATAATATAAAACCATGAATAAAACAGTCTTTTACCCCTGCAAAATCAAGCTACGTGTGAGGCTTAAATTTTGGCGTGTATCATTGATGATTTAAAGTAAATTTTTTCATTTTTCATCCTTCATCTTATGCAGACGTTGACACCGTTTACTGTGCTGAGTTCTGACATATCCACCACCCTGCAAACGATGGGCACTGGAGGGTCACCATTCTTAGATGGTGATGCCTATCATGGCAATATTGATCAGCTGTCTTTAGAGTTAGAAAAACAAGAGTAAGTCGTATTAAAGTAAATTCCTTTTATTTCAGCAGCAAAAGAGGAGTGAAAAATGCAGACTAAAAAATCGTAAAGCAGTTCGAATATATTCTTTTTGTTTTATTTATTAAAATCTTTTGGGGGTCATTTTTATCCAATTAAGACAAAAGATTTTTCAACCAGATATTCAAGAACTAATATTTGGGAAAAAAAACAATGTTTAGTTTTCCTGTTTTGGGAAGATTGTTTTGAGGGTCTATAAAGAAAAAAAAACACCCATCATTTCATGTGGAAAAAGTGCGAAATTTAGTCTTAAACGTCTATTTATAAAAATCAATTCTTTAAAAAGCATGCAACAGCTTTTTCTTCATAAAGCTGCTTTTCAGGAAAAAAAGGTCAAAACAGAAAGACAATAAAAAAAGGTCTTATGAATGAATTTAAACAAGAAAACAGAAAAGTTCTGGGGGAAGACTTTTAAAAGGTAATTTTTGGGTAAAGTGCTTAACTCTCTCGAGTTCATATGCATGGAAAATCGAACAAATTTGTTCGATTTTCAATGAGGGTGAACTCGAGAGAGTTAAGGCCACAAAACCAGAAAAGTTGTTATATTATTATATTATTTAAAATAATTTTTTCTCTTTGTTCCTTTCCGTCAATCTCATGACCAGACGAGAATACCATGTCAAACAAAAGGCCTTACAGAATCAGCTTAGAGACCTCAAGTCAGAGATCGAGGTATTGAAAGTGGAAGATGCGGCTAACAACATGGACAGGTTGCATAATGAAAACATTCAGCGAGGCGATTCCAAATATTCCACGTTGAGGAAGGTATTCCTAGTCAATTTACTCTCAATTTCTGTTGATTTGTTTTTCAAGGTTTTCTATTTGTGTGGCTATGTTGTCTAGTGGTGTGACACTTGCCATCGGATCAGAAGGTCCAGGGTTTTGGTCCTGTTTGATTTGAGTTGTGTATAGTTGAGTCCTTTCCAAAACAAATAGTAATATCGCCTAACAGGCGTCATGTCTCATCCTACATGTTATCTGTTGCTGTTGGCTAGGGATCATTTGTAAAGCGCTTTTCATGTTTAGTGGACATTGCGCCATCTAAATTCTAAAGTTTGTTTTTAAGAACATACTTGAAAATTTACATGTAATGATATGAAGATAAAATTGTGAAAATGCAGATGTATTTTATAATCAATTTCTCTAAAAATGAAATCATATAACATTTTATTACAAGTGTCCCATGTTAATAATAATAATAATAATAATAATAATAATAATAATAATAATAATAATAATAATAATAATAATAATAATAATAATAATAAGAAGAAGAAGAAGAAGAGAAGAAGAATAAGAAGAATAAGAATAAGATAATAATAATGATAATAATAATAAATAATAATAATAATAATAATAATAATAATAATAATAATAATAATAATAATAATAATAATAATAATAAGAATAATAATAATAATAATAATAATAATAAATAAGAATATATCTATATTACCTTTCGTCGAAATCTGAAGGCCCTAAAAAAACAAGAGAAAAAGAAAAAAAACCCAGAAGATTAATTTGAAAATCATTAAATTAAATTAGCTTTTAATTGTTTGATGTATATTTTATTTTTAATAAAATCAGAATTAGACTTAACAAAATTTGATCTAGTTGCTGGAAATCAAATTCTTTTTTTTTCTTCTTACTAAAACAGATTGGTAGAATTGTGGATATTTACAAATTTGTTATACATACTTTACTTTACTTCATTTTTTGTCCTAGGTGATGTCCAATTCTGCCACATCTCGCATCGCTTTCTTTGAAGAGTTATAACTACAACTGCTGTGCTAGAAATGAAGACAATCGAATGTAAGTTAATGATTGAATGTTTTGGGTTTCTTCAGAATTTGTGTAAGTTAAAAATTGGTACTGAGGGATGAAATTCATTATAAAGCTTGCCAATTTTCCGTATATTTACGGAATTCAGTATATTTTAAATCCTCATTATATTTTTCCAATCACTGAAAAAAAAAAGTTAGTACATAAACTCTTTTTACTGGAGTTTAGCACTCATAAAGGGGTCGGTCTATTTGTTTGCATAAAAGTTCAGTAAATTTTTGCCTCTTGAGTTGGCAACCCTGCATTATACTGTGGGGTCCTGATAGCTCGTGTGGTAGAGCACTCGTTTCACACCCAAAGGGGATGGAGATCAATCCCCGGGTGGAGTTGAGATTTTTTTTCTGATCCCTCTGTCCACCCAACATTCATTGGGTAGCTGGGTCTGTTAGATATGGTGGAAAGTACTTTGCATCCTATCCAAAGGGTGGTAAGCATTTGCTATTATCCCTTTAACTCTGGCTCCATGGGTGTAATGAATCTAAAGGACTACTTTTCCTGGGTGTGGTTCCTGACCTCCCATAGTGGGTAGGGAGGCAATGACTGTGTCTTTTATCCCCCTATATCTGTTTTCCAACTTGCTTTCTGTATTTGTCTTGGAATGAGATTTGGTGTTAAAAAGGTGAAATTCCTATTTTTTGTCTCAAATTCCTATTTTCAGGTGTTCTGATTCCACTTTTGGATTGTGAAGGGTTGGCAGGTCTGCATAATCTCTTCCCCATTTTCTACCAATTCCCCTTTGTCTTCCTTTTTCCTCAAGTCCTTTTAATTGTACATCTAGAATGTTTTTACTATCCAATTTCCATCCTTTTTATTGGTGCTGAAATGACCTAAATGCGTTGTAAGTGCCGTAAAACCCTTAAAGACAAAGACAAAGATTACTTTTCATTGCATTATCTCTAACAGACTTAAAGAAGTTAAAGCTGCCCATACCCTTATGTGTTGCTTTACAACCAATTGGTTTTAACATAATAATAATAATAATAATAATAATAATAATAATAATAATAATAATAATAATAATAATAATAATAATAATAATAATAATAATAATAATATGTGGTTTTTATATAGCGCCTTACCCCATATAAAACAATCTCAAAGCGCTTGTCATTTTCTGCATATTATAACTATCATATCATTTTTTAAAATTGCAAAATTTTGACTTTGTTTTTTTCCCCATGTCATTTGCATTTCTTTTTTCTTTTTTTTTTTTCTTTTTCAGCTCCACAAAGTGTTCAATGCAATTTTGTTGCCCCATCAATCATCACATGACCTCTTCACGCCATGGACATGTCTCTCTATTACCCAAGAGGCACATAATATATATCAATGCCTGTAATCAAATGGTTTAGAAATAATCCAGATTGATATTCATTTCTCCATTTTGACATATTTCATCAGGGAGAAATAACTCGAACTTCAGCTTTTATATGGCGCAATATCTACTAAACGTGCTCAAAGAGCTTTACATTGGGGGTCCCTGCCCAGCAGCAACACTTAACATGTATAGGACGTGAAATGATGCCAGTTAGGCGATATTGCAGTTTTTTCATACAAAGACAACGCTGTTTACGACCAGGTACTCATTTTACACCTCAGTATGGTGAGAGAATGTGAGTAAAGAGCCTTTTCCAAGGACTCAACTATGCACCGAGTGAGGCTCGGACCCAGGACCTTCCGACCTGAAAGAGTGTCATACCACTAGATCACATAGCCACACAAATAAGAAGATAAAAAGGCCATGTACTCAGAAAAAATACAAACCCCATCAAACAATGTTATTAAAAGAAAGATGTACATAGCAAAAAGCTTGGGTTAGACTAAAGCAAAAAGTCTTTGGAGAAAAGCCATCCCTTCAAACAAATGTTTCTGTCTTTAAATTATTAAACCCAGAGGTGGCTGCATCATAGCTAGATCATTGCACTGGGACATGTATTCGAGTAACATGTGTTGGAAAGATCGCTGAGAGAATGGTAAATAACCGATTATACTGGTGGCTGGAGACATGTGGCCTATTAAATAAATATCAGGCAGGCTTTAGGATAGGGCAAAGAACAGAAGATCAATTGTTTAGATTAAGTCAAAAAATAATTGATGGCTTTCAAGATGGAAAACATACAGTCGCGGTTTTTGTTGATCTCCAACAAGCCTATGACAAAGTATGGAGGAAAGGGTTGTTATCAAAAATGATGGACTACGGAATTGATGGAAATCTCTACTTCTGGATTAAACAATTTCTCAGTAACAGAACAATCCAAACAAAAATTAATAACGGACTGTCAAACAGAGAAGTATTAGAGGAAGGTCTCCCACAAGGATCCTGCCTCAGCTGTACTCTCTTTCTTTTTTTTATAAATGATCTACCAGAAGTATTACAGACAGAAAAGGCCCTATATGCTGACGATTTAGTTATGTGGTATACTACGAAGCACCTACCAATAGCCTCCAATAGAATAAATGAAGATTTAGAAAGTTTAAACACCTTCTGTGATAAATGGAAATTAAAAGTTAATTGCAATAAAACAGTCTACTCTATATTTACTAAGAGTCATCCTGTTTCCAAGAAAGAAATAACACTCTCCATCCAAGGCCATCGACTCGCGACAGAAGAAAACCCCACATATTTGGGCATACAGTTAGACAGACAACTATCTCTGAACAAACACACTCAGAATGTAAAAACCAAAGCCACAAAGAGACTCCAGTTACTAAAACAACTAGCCAGTACTAATTGGGGAGCAGACAAAAACTCGCTTCGACAACTCTATTTAGGCTATGTGCGTTCCGTCATGGACTACAATTTAGCCCTCCAAAATGTAGGTAGTAAAAACACACACAAAACCTTGGACAGAGTACAAAACCAAGCCCTTCGCTTCATCTCCGGTGCCCTGAGATCGACACCCACAGCAGCATGTGAAATACATACTAATGTGGAACCACTTGGACTTCGCAGAGAATCAGCAGTGCTTGAAATGGTTGAAAGATACAAACGAAAAGAGGAAAACCATCCAAACAGAATTCTGGCAGAGAAATGGAAACCAAGAACAAGATTAAAACAAAAATCCCTGCTACACATTGCTAACAACTTGAATGAAAGACACAGACTCCCAGAAAACAGAGAAAAATCTATTTTAATCAGTCAAAAACCTCCATACGCCGAACTAAAACTTCCAAAAATAAAGACTAACCTCATAGAAGAAACAACAAGAAATAAAAACAAATCAGATATACAAACATTAGCAATGAAGACAATACAAGAATACCCAGACAACTGGATACATGTTTACACAGATGGATCTGCCCACAAAGGAACTAAAAATGCTGGATATGGGTTTGTAGTAGAATACCCAGATAAAACCTGTGATAAAATCCACAATGCTTGCGGAAGCTCCTGCTCAAACTACGAGGCAGAGGCAGTTGCAATAGAAGCCTCACTGCGACACCTCTCTTCTGTTTTCCGCTAAAACCTTCAAAACTTCAAAACACTGTCATCTTCACAGACTCCAAATCGGTTCTCCAAGCTCTTGATTTAGATAAACTCTCCTCAACGTTCAATAGTTTAAGATCTCAACTAGATGAATTCCTTACAACACACAGAGTAGACTTATCTCTCCAGTGGATACCGGGACATTCAAATATACCAGGAAATGACAATGCAGACAGACTAGCCAGACTCGGATCAACACGTTTACAACCATCAATTCCAGTTTCCTTAGACACAGCGAAACAAATAATCAAAACAAATAAGAGAGAAGAATGGATGAACAGTTGGGCAATGAGCACCACGGGTAGATGTATGTTTTCCCATATGACCACTCCTGTAAAGACTGATTGCCTAAATAAGCTCAGAAGACATCAGCAAAGCATCATCTTTCAACTAAGAACACAACACATACCGCTCAACAGACATTTAAGCAAAATTACAAAAGACACATCCCCTTCCTGCCCCCTATGTTAACACCCCAATGAAACAGTAACACACCACTTGCTTGAATGTCAACCTCTTGAAGATCTGAGATGCACATTCCTCCCACCAAATCCAAGCATCAGTAACACACTTTATAGTCACCTGGAACAACTACAAAAGACATCTAACTTCTACATCATGGCACAAGACCGAAGGGCTAGAGCTCAGGTGGTCGCTGGTTCGGATAAGTAAGTAAATAAGTAAGTAAGTTCGAGTAAGGATTCAGGCACTTACTTTCCTTTTTTCCTTGGGCAGATTATCAACTGCAACTGTGCTCACTTTGGACAACAAGGGTGATATCAGACATTTGTTTGATTTATTATCTATATTCCTTCATGGAATGCCGAGGTGAAAGATGTATTTAAACAAAAAATTATGTTGAGCTATACTTGAAATTTCCTGTAAAAAAATTATTAAAAATATATAAAATAGTTCTCATATTGTTGCTAAAATTCAAAATATTCTTGTCCGATAGAGTTTTATGAGAGCAATGTTTGTAATGACCATACAAAGTCATTCGCAGATGTGTGTATGTTGCTATTCCCTTAGATTAAACAGAAGGGTGTGTCTCGTTCATTGATAAGAGGTTATATCCTTTGCAATATTTGTAAATATGATAACGTTCACCAATGATATTATTATTATTATTATTATTATTATTATTATTATTATTATTATTATTATTATTATTATTATTATTATTATTATTATTATTATTATTATTATTATTATTATTATTATTTTTATTATTATTATTGTTATTATTATTATTATTATTGTTATTATTATTATTATTATTATTATTATTATTGTTATTATTATTGTTATTATTATTATTATTATTATTATTATTATTATTATTATTATTATTATTATTGTTATTATTATTATTGTTATTATTATTATTATTATTATTATTATTATTATTATTATTATTATGCGGGTGGTTGGATGGGAGCATCACCCTTGAATCGTATACCTATGACGTTCGCATGGGTGTACGATCCGATAGTGATGTCGTTTCTTCTTCTCTTTACTAGCCTATCCTGCTTCTTTGGTTTGTGATTGTATTTTTGACAGGGGATATTTTTTTTTTCTGTAAATCTTCTGCCTGTTTGTTCTTGGTTATTTATAATTTAGCTTATGATATCTTTAGGTTATGATTTTGATTTACATTTGTACTATTTTTGTTAGATTGCTTGTTTTTTTGTTTCAGCGGTCTCTCATATAACCTCAATTGTGTTGGAAGAGACCTAAAGCATCAAACAAACAAAAATTATTATTATTATTATTATTATTATTATTGTTATTATTATTGTTATGATTATTATTATTATTATTATTATTATTATTATTATTATTATTATTATTATTTTATCATTTTTGTTGTTGTTTTTTGTTTATTTCCTTCTTTTTGACCTTAATTTTTTATTTTCATTGTTGTTTTTTAGTTATAATAGTTAACCCACTATTCCTATTTCCGTTGTCGCTATTAATACTGCTGCTGCTGATATTACAACTGCCTGTTATCAATATACTACTACTACTACTACTACTACTACTACTACTACTACTACTACTACTACTACTACTACTACTACTACTACTACTACTACTACTACTACTACTACTACTACCACTACTTTTACTACTACTTCTACTACTTTTACTACTACCACTACACCTACTACTTCTACTACTACTACTATAACTACTACCACTGCTACTACTTCTACCACAAAAAGTATTAACTTTTATTGTTTTTACCAATATCCGTACTTGACATGTTCACACCAATGTAATATAACACCAACCAAATGTCTTTGTAGAATGAAGACATTCGGTAACGAACAATGGACCCACCCCTCCCCCCTTCATGACCAACTATTTGCAACTTTATAATTAAGAAGCGAGCAAATAATTTTTACAATTTTTTGATAACCTTGTCAATATTAGAAATTAGTTCATTATTCAATCGCATCATCCAGGGGGAGTCGCAATAATTCAGATCTATCGAGAAACACTCACTCCACAAACGCAAAGGGACTGGTTTCAGTTATGAGTCATTCAGTGTTATTCAAATTTTTTATATTTATTTTTTATTTTATTTATGTTTTCTTTGTTTGATTTGTTTTTTTTTTGTTTTTTTTTTCCTTCTGAAAATGTATACCCCTAACAACCAAAAAAACCGAAACAAAGGAACCCATTTGAATGTTTGGCAAGGATCCTATGCTTACAACTGTATAAGACCTTAGTGGCATATGACTGGATACATGAGTTGACTGTGACTGGAATTTGCTTTTATTTTTCTTTTCCTAACTATTTATTGTCCAATATGTTAGTTTTTATTAGAGGTTTGGGACCTCAAGATTGTTGCAGGAACTGATGTAATTATAACTGTCATTTTTTACCTTATTCATTTATATGACTTTGAAGCAATGCAAGTGAAGTTAGATCTAGATCAAACCGCTGTTAAAATTAAACTAAACCAGAATTTGAATCAAATCAAGAATGTTGGAGTTTAGTTAAAAATGGCATACAGTAATTTATACATAATATAACTTACATGATTTTTCTCTCTCCACTTTTTGAGGATCAAATGGCCTTCAGTTGCCAGCAGTCATTAAGCTGCCCTTTGCTGCTTCCCAGGTGAAGTTAGCTTGTCGGAGTCAGAGTTTATCAAATGGTCAACATCCCCATAGTTGGAGAGCCAACTTTATATTTTATTAAATTAAAGACTAACCTACTTTTTAATCCCGGTGTTAAATTAATGTCACTAACGAATTCCCTAGGAGAAAGCTGAAATATAGATTTATTTAGTTTATTATTATTATTGTTTTTTTTTTGTTTGTTTTTGATTTGCTGTTTATTTTAAATTTTGAACCAGTTAACTACCATACTTCTGGAATGACACATATTTAAAAGTTTGGCCATAAAACTCGTCCTTCAAATATCAATCTATTTAAATGACCCTCATTTTGGCAAAATCTTTCAAACTTGAGATTCCTTGAAGAACTCGTGAGGTCTCATGTTTGAGAGTGTTTGCCAAGATGAGGGTCATTTAAATCGATCAATATTTGAAGATGAGTTTTCTGGCCAAATGTTTAAATACATGTCTTTCCAGAGTATGGAAATTAACTTTTTTTAAAGAGACTTTTCCTGTCTATTTTTAAACTCTAAAATGGCAAATCTGGTATTATTTTGGGGCTGCAAGGCTCAGCAGTACGGTCTTTGCTTCTTACCCGAAAGGTACCGAGTTCGATCACCAGCTGCTGCGCCTTGAGCAAGTCACGTCACCCTAGCTCAATTTGCGGTGGTGCTGCACTGCGGCTGTTGCCTGGTTATTCCAGTCTTCCCTTGGAATAGTGGCTAAATCCAAATTTCCCCTATGGGATGAATAAAGGGAATTTTATTTTATTATTATTATTATTTTTTTTCTCAATTTTATTGTTTTGTCTGAAAGTTGATTAAGAGATATGAACGTAGCCTTCACTAACTCATAGCCTGACACTTGGACTTGTATTTTGATGTCATTTGTAGGTGAGCGCACTTGACTGGTGAGATAAAGATCTGAAACAAAAAAATGTGTATGAAACAGTGCTAGACAAAGCAATAATAAAAAAAAACATATAAGAAATATATCGACTGGTGATGAACCTCAGACTTCCTGGTTAGATGTGCTACCTTATTCACCTTAACAACGCCACTACCACACATCTCATTTGTCTGTTGTGTTTCATTCATCCTGTTTTGTAGATAAAGGGGAAACCCGAACCATCCATATTCTCTGTTTTTGTACATTACTGAAGCTTGAATTGAAGCTTATATTCAAATTCACATTGTTATTTATTTTTCGAGCTTTGAGCAGCTACATTTACAATACCATTACTTTCACAGAGGTTTCCCCAATAGTAATGGTGCCACATCTGACTGGTAATCATGAAGTCTGAGGTTCGATCCCTAGTCGAGGTAGACTGAATTTTTTGGGACATTTTTTTTCCCTTGTATATTTCTTTCTTGTTTTGTCTGGCACCTTTCATACACACTCCAGTGCCTGCTCCCCTCTTTGTATTTTATCCTGTTGAGTTGTGTTTAAATAACAAAAACAAAAAATTGAGTTTTTATATAACGCAATATCCACTAAATGTGCTCAAAGCGCTTTACAAGGAGTCCCTGGCCAATAGCAACATTTAACATTTAGGACGGGACAGGCGATATTACAATTTTTTTTTCTGACAGAGACAACACTGTAAACGGCCAGGTACTCATTTTACACCTGAGTACGGTGAGAGAATGTGAGTAAAGAGTCTTTTCCAAGGACTCAACTATGAGCTGAGCGAGGCTCGAACTCAGGACTTTCCGATCCGAAAGCGAGTGTCATACCACAAGACCACATAGCAGTGTTTAGTAGTGATCTGGAAAAGAAGTGATTCCATTGGTTGTACTATTGAATATACCTTACAATTTGTTATCTTTTCATGGCCGATGCACTGTATTTTGATGTAATTTTTTTGGTCAATGTCAAGCTATGAGTTTACGAAGACTGTGATGTTACTCACTCAGCTTCAATTCATTTCGTATTTTCTTAAGATTAATTCTTGTCAATCAGTTTATTCAAAGTAATTAGGAAGTTTTGATTTTTTACTTTATATAACTTTAAAGAAGCATTTACACATTGTATGAAATATAAACTTTAAAGATATGGTTTTATACTTTTATAAACAATAGTGTTTTATGATACCTACCAATGATGAAATATTTTAAAGTGTTGCATTTTCTTGCCTTTATTAATTTTGACATGTTTCCAGGAGTAATTGCTATTAATCAAAACATTATTTTGCACTTGTTGCGAAAGCCACGCAATGTATAATAATTTGCATTTATTTAACCAACTTGTTCCTGTTGTTTTAAAAATGTAAATAAAATGTCATTTGAAGGTGTTTACAGTAATATTTTATGCACCAAGGTATGTTTTTATATCTATATTTACATGCATGGTTATTTCAACGTGAATCAGAAGTCGTGGCGTACACCTCCTTACTTCTCTTCCAGTTCCAGACTCATCGGAATTGTGATTACTAGTCCTCACAGGTCCTCATGAGGACTAACAATGAATAGGTTTTATATTGAATCATAATGTGGCATAACTGTTTTAGAAGAAGGATGTGTGGGCAGATTCTTAGGATTACGGGATGTATAAGTGCTAGGATGGATGCTTTTTATTGATGACCATCATACATTAAGACTTGAAAATAAGATGCCATCACTCTGAAACAGTTGCACGAGGAATGTATAACAAGAAATGAAGTGAGTAGGAAAGTGCCTGAAGACAACAGAGAATAAAATTAATTAATTTTTACCCCAAATACCAGAGCATACTCAATGTCTCAATCGTTTCTATGTTACATGTTTGTGTTGAGAATATGTCCATTAAGCTTAAAATGCTGGCTAACAAATTTCGCGACGTTTGTGTGTGTTGAACCCATGAGAGAGAGTGGGTCAAGATAGACATAGAGTTTGAAACCACTTTTTTTTTGCAGTGGTGGATAGCTCAGACAGTAGAGCCATGTTCTCCCCAGCCAGGCGGAATTGTTGTACCAGCAAGGATGCCCCTATCGCCGCCACAACATTTTTATTTTCTATTGTCTTCGGGCACTTTCCTACTCACTTCATCTCTTGTTATTATCAACATAAGTGCCTGCTCCACTCACAAGGAATGTACCCAGTCATCCAGAGGACTAGTTTCCTACTTCCTATGAGATTGGAACCAGTATTTTGACATCACATTATTGTTCCCTATTGAAGGGGATTGGGGAAAGGGGTGGGGGGTGGAGGGAGGGGAGGTAAAGAAGAATCTCTTCCAGAATATAATTATTATCTCTCATTCCCAAGCTTTAAATCAAAATACTATTTCCTGTGCATTTTATTTAATCGTTAGTGTTATAATATATAATGATCACATCAAATGTTTATAACAATTGCAAGCTCGGTATTTTAAAAAAAATATTCTTGGCATCAAATTTTAAAACATAATTTCGAGTCATTGAAGTAATGGATTTAGGAGGTTCCAATATCTGGGTGGGGTTCCTGACCTCCCATAGTGGGCAGGGAGGCACTTGCTTTCTGTCTTTTTCTGGAATGAGATTACTTGGTTTTGTCCTGGTCCTGGCCAGATGCCCTGGCTGAGAGGGAAACACTCAAATGTATAGTTTGGGAGATGATATTTTTTTCTTTGTAAATCATCTCTCTGTTATGCACTGTATTATGTTTTATTTATATTATATACGATTTGTAAAACATTTGAGTGTATTCCTCTTAATAGGGACCTGAGCTTGTGTCTGGATGAGACTTATTGATCTCAAACTAAGAACTTTGATAGTGTGCTCTTGGAATATACGTCTGTTTCCTATTTGAACCAATTCCCTTTTGTCTTACTTTTTCTTGGGTGTACTTTAATTGATTTCTCAAACTTTTGACGAACCCATTTGATTCCTTTTTACTGGCTGATATGACCTTAATGTATTGCAAGCGCCGTAAAACCCTTAAAAACAAACAAACGAAACAGGTTCCAATAACTCAGTGGGTAGAGCACTCGCGTTACAAGCAAAGGGACCAGTTTCCATCCTGGGTTTCATAGTTTGAGATTTCTAAAATCTGACTCTTCTATCCATTCTGCAGTGATTGGGTAGCTGGAAGTGTCCGATCCAAGGTGTAACAAACAATTGCTATTGTTTGTTTAATGCTATAGGAACTGGGATACAATAGCAATGGCCTTATGGCTTTGAAGTACTTTTTCAAAAATATATTATAGTCCTTCAGAGCTCATGAGTCGGAGTTTTTCCCAATTTCTGTAGCGTGATATGGACAATATCAATTGTTTGTTACCCAATCACTACTGAGTGGACATTTGAGTCAGAAAAAAAATCTCACTGCAGCCGGGATCGATCTCAGTCCTTTTACTTGCAAAGCGAGTGCTCTACCAACTGGGCTATTGGGACTCCTCTCTTTTTGTTTTACCTAGTGATAAATCTCATATGTATGTACTTTGAAAGGTTTGTTTTTATTTTGATCACTGTCATGACATGTTAGAAGACAGATACACTACATAGAAATAAGTGATGAGCCCTGCTTTATAATTTGATGTAAATTGATGGGCATTGATTTCACCCCTCTGCCTAAATAGTAACCCGTAATGATATCATGTTGACAATAGTAATTTGTCGATTTGTCAGATTATCAAGCGTAAACTTCACTAAAAATCAGATTTTAAAAAAGAAGTATCATTAAATGTTTTTTGAAGATGCCTTTTATTCAAAGATGACAAAATTATAGGAATTGATTGACGGGTAGAATAAATGATTTTACACTCTTGCGTTTTGGAATTCGAACTTCGTTCCCAACGTGCACTCGCAAGGTCGTGCAGCGGTTGGGAACACATATGTCCCAAATTCCAAAAAGCAAGAGTGTTAGAATCGGATATTAGAGATCAGATTGTAAACTATCATTGTCTAACATCCCTATACAATTCCTTTTGTTGAGAAAAAAATATTGTTTTTTAAAAAATTGGGATTTTAAGTCACCTGACTGAGAATTTTTCAATCATCATTAAAAACAAAACAACAAAAGACTTGAGCATTTATATAGCACAATATCCAATAAACAGGCTCAAAGCTCTCTACAACTAATTATTACTTGTTTTGGAAATTAAAACCAGGCATTATTTTTCAATGTTTTCCCTGCCAGCTTTAAAACTTGAACAATAGGCTTACCAAAGCTGTAGACGTTAAATGTGTGTAACAAAAATCAATACAGCAGCTTCTAAAAACACTAAATTTTATAAAATGGAAAATTTCGGGCTCAAATCCTCATTCTGCTAACTAAAATGAAATTATATGGTAATCAAAACATTAACATTCGTTGACTGAAGAAGTATGTGAGCTCGAAACATTTTCTTTTTCTATTTTGTTGGTGTTGTAGATTTTCTATTTTATTCAATGCTTTAAATGATTTTCTACAAACACAAAAAGAGCAAAATGGAGTTTGAATATCACCAGACAGCGTGATCTGTCTAAATGTTTATGTTCAATGTGATTACACCAGTCTAGGTGGGGTTCCTACCCTCCCATAGTGGGCAGGGGGTACATACTGTGTCTCCTATCCCCTTATAACTGTTTTCCAACATGCTTTCTGTCTTTGTCTTAGAATGAGATTACTTGGTTTTGTCCTGGCCCTGGCGGAGTCCTAGCTGGGAGGGAAACAGTCAAATGCATAGTTATTGTGTTGGGAGATGATATTTTTTTCCCTTGTAAATCATCTCTCTGTTTATATTAGTATATTTGTTATTTTCAATGTATAATGTTAGCATTTGAGTGTATTCCTCTTTGTTGGATTTTGTGCTTGTGTCCGATGAGACTTAGAGGTGATCTCCAACTATGTACATTGGTGGTGTGGTCTTGGAATCTACATCTGATCCCTATTTGTTCCTAATTCCCCTATGTCTAACTTTTTCTTGGGTGCTTTAATTGTAATTCTAGAACTTTTTACTACCCCATTTTCTTCCTTTTTACTGGCTCTGATATAGCCTTAATGTGTTGCAAGTGCCGTAAAAACCTGAAAAACAAAAACAAAAACACGATTACACCAGTGGTTCTCAAACTGGGATCCGCAGTCCTCTTTGGGACCGCAAAGTTGTTTGGAGGGTCCGTGAAAAAAAAGTTGGTAAATTTTATTATAATTGATAAAGGATTGTAAGACACACGATAGATAGTCATTTCTGTTCATTTCTTTAATTACAAAAACCAAATTGTCACTTCTTCTTCTTCTTCTTCTTCTTCTTCTTCTTCTTCTTCTTCTCATATGCCTGTATATGTGGAGTCCTGTTGCGAAGATGAAGGTACTCGTCTTTTTGAGTTCTTCTAGTGGGCCAAAAAGTTTTTTATGTAGAGAGGTTGCAGAGGGCCATAATTGTGACATAAACTGATTGCTTTTCAATGAAATCAGCGTCTGAAAATGAAGAGCAGCAGGTTTTATCATGTACAATGCATCCACAGGTCTATTAAAACTTCTAATTTGGGGACTGCAAGACCGTTTAAACTCTAATAGCTGGGTCCGCCCTCCATAGTGGGCAGGGAGGTACCCCACTGTCTTATACCGTTATATCTGTTTTCCAACATGCTTTCTGTCCTTGTCTTAAATTGAGATTACTTGGTTTTGTCCTGGCATGGCGGATCCTAGCTGGGATGGAAATAGTCAAATGCATAGTTATTGTTTTGGGAATTATATATTTTTTCTTGTAAATCATCTCCTGTTATGTATTTTATTTTTATATTTGAATGTATAATGTAAGCATTTGAGTGGTTTCCTCTTTGTTGATTTTATGCTTGTTCTGGAGACACTTGTAGTGATTTCAAATTTTAAAGACATTGGTGGTAATGAATTGGGATCTACACTGTATCCCTATTTTTCTCAGTTTCCCCTTTGTCTTACTTTTTCTTGGGTGCTTTAATTGTAATTCTAGAACTTTTTACTATACCATTTTCTTCCTTTTTACTGGCGCTGATATAACCTAAATGTGTTGCAAGCGCCGTAAAACCCTTAAAAACAAAAAAAACAAAACAAACTCTAATAGGTATCCGCTGATTGAGATTTTTGGAAAAGTTTAAGAACCACTGGATTACACTGTGATAGTTAAAATTTATAGATTTGGTCCATACAGAGTCTTTAATAGATAAATACCTACGTACAATTTATATCAAAGTAGAATATTATATATCCCGAGGTGACTGTCAGTGCCTTCCATGACAGATGATGACGAACCCATTAGTATTGATGATAACGATGCAACATTGAACTTTATATTAATTATATGAATGATATAAACTTATACTAATATAATTTTTAAAAAAAATTACATTCCAAAATGGTTGTAAACAAAGTATTTTAAGTGGAATGATACTCAATGTAGAAATCACGAATGGATGCTAAGTACATATCATGACGGGCTGAAAAAAAAAATCCTCTGATTATTTTGTTTGCTTCTTTGATCACATTTTATTACAGTGGAGCACACTTTATGACGTTATGGAACTCGCTTAGAACACGTTGATGGAAGAAATGGGCACACAACTGTACCCCATTTTTTCTCTCATTATTTCCCCTTGAATAATGAGCTACTGATATAAAGATCTATTTTTGATTTTTGCCTGAGCCTATCCTGTTTAAATCTTATGCTATATTGTATGGTTCAGAATTTTGCATTTAAAATAATTCATCTAGAAAATATTCCTTGTGCTAAATTTTTAACTCACTCAGCCCTAACACCGACTATATCCGTAGTTTAGTTTACCCGGGTTACTTTTACCCCATGCCAATTTATTACATTTTTATGAGACAAATTATAGACATACCATCAAAGCTAATGTTTTATAGATTTTCCATGTTAATGATAATTGAATAAAACTATCTATGTACATGCTCATTTTTAATACATTTTTTACCAAGTTTGAAAAGTAGCAAAAATCTCTAGGATTGAGTGAATTTATACAGAATTTTGAATGACTATGTGCATCGTACAAAGCGCATCAAGACCATTTGTTTTGTGAGTTTTTCGCTTATTTCATGAGCTGTCCTACGTGACAAGTTTAAAAAAAACTATCATAGCAGGAAACAAACAAAAAAAAAAAAAAAAGATTTTGACACAGTGCATGGTAATGGAGGATTTTAAGTGCTACAATTTATATGATTTCAAAACCCTGGGTGGGGTTCCCGACCTCCTGTAGTGGACAGGGAGGTACTTGCTGTGTCTTTTGTCCCATTGTTTCTGTTTTCCAACATGCTTTCTGTCTTTGTCTTGGAATGAGATTACTAGGTTTTGTTCTGACCCTGGCCAGAGACCTTGGCTGTGAGGGAAAATGTTGAATGTATAGTATAGTTTTGGGAGATATTTTTTTTTCCTTGAAAGTCATCTCTCTGTTATGTCCTGTTATTTTAAAAAATGTAACATATTTGTTAACATTTGAGTATATTCCTCTTAGTGGGATCTTGTGCTGGTGTCTTGGTGAAACATTTAGGTAATCTCAAACTAAGTACAGTGTGCTCTTGGAGTCTACATCTGTTCGATATTTAAACCATTCCCTTTTGTCCTACTTTTTCCTCAAAAGAGTCCTTTTAAACTCACTCAACCCTAACACCGACTATATCCGTTACCCGGATTACTTTTACCCAGGGCCCTACTACTCTTTTAGTAGGCCATGCTTTTACCCGATGACTATTTATTACCATTTTTCTGGGACAAATTGTATGCACGGTATCAAAGCTAATTTTAAAAAGTTTTTACATGTTAATGGTAGTTGAATAAAACTATCTATGTACATGCTCATTTTTAATACAATTTTTCCAATTTTGAAAAGTAGCAAAAATCTCTAGGATTGAGTGAGTCAATTCTACATCTAGAATGTTTTTACTATCCAATTTTCATCCTTTTTACTGGTGGTGATATGACCTAAATGTGCTGCAAGCACCGTAAAACCCTTAAAAACAAAAAAACCACTGGTTATTTCTTTAACTGTATATCTTTACAACCATTTTGGACTGCAATTATGATTGTTTTTTCCCCTTCATGCAATTTTATAATAATATGAACACAAGACAATAAATTTATAATATAAATGATACTCGTGTTACATTTATTATTTAATGACATAAGCTGTGAGTAGTTGGTGGGCTGTTTGTTTCAGATGTGAGTGGTTGGTGAAAATTAGTCCATATTCCCCAATGAAGGTTTCGTTGGTAAGAGGGGGTAAGGCAGGAAATAATACTTGAAGAACAGGGTATGGATTGGTTACCTCCCATAAGCATCGGATTTCTGCACGCTCGGATCGTAGCTATCGTTCACTTATAGCCTGATACTGACCAAAAAATTACATCAAAAGACAAGTCTTTGACCGCGAAAGAAAACAAATCGTGAGTTGTATTCATTAGTTCAACCAATGGAATCGCCTGTATCCTTGTGCGCTGCACAAATCTAAAAAATGACGACAAACTATAAGTCCTAGAGGTTTCTAGAGTCAGGCTATGTTAACGATGGCTCCAAGCACTAGCACGCTTTTATTTGGCTTTTCCCGTGAGCGTGATATAATCCAGCGGGTACTGTACATTGTGAGAGTGAACGCCCTACTGGCTTACATGGGCTGCTATTTGTATACAGATTTTAATATTTTCAGAAATATGATAGTTTAAATATCTGACTGGGTTTCCTGGCCTCCCATAGTGGGCAGGGAGGTACATACTGTGTATTCTATCCCCCTATAACATGCTTTCTGTCTGTTTTGGAATGAGATTACTTGGTTTTGTCCTGTCCCTGGCCGGATTCCTGGCTGGGAGGGAAACAGTGAAATGCATAGTTATTGTTTTGGGAGATGATATTTTTTTCCTTGTAAATCATCTCTCTGTTAAGTATATTAGTTATTTTGAACGTATAATGTAAGCATTTGAGTGTATTACTCTTTGTTGGATTTTGTGCTTGTGTCCGGATGAGACTTATAGGTGATCTCAAACTAAGTACATTGCATGGTGGTATGCTCTTGGAATCTACATCTGATCCCTATTTGTTCCCAGATCCTCTTTCTTTAAACTTTCTCTTTGGTGCTTTAATTGTAATTCTAGAATTTTTTACTATCCAATTTTCTTCCTTTTTACTGGCGCTGATATAACCTAAATGTGTTGCAAGCGCCGTAAAACCGTTTAAAAAAAACAAAAAACAAAAACAAAAAACAAACAAAACAACATAGTTTAAATATATTGTAGTTTGAGACAGTTCTTCTCCTTTATTCTCCCATGGTGGGCAGGAGGCCACGCTGCGTCTTCTATACCCTACATCTGCTTCCCGAGTTGCTTTCTGTCTTTGTCTTGGACCATAAACCAAGCATTCATAACAGATTAGACGAGTCCTTATTTTAAGCGAATAGATAGTATGCGCTTGGCTTAGAAGCTCATAACATTGTCATCCCGAAATATAACGGACCAACACACAAAACCAAGATTGTTCGAAGATGACGTCACTCAGGTCTTTGTTATTGTTTTTTGCCATCCGCGTTTATGAGTAATTCTCACTAAACTGTATTGACGAGACTATAAACGTTCATAGTTCTGAGTGTTGGTCCGTTATACTTCCGGATGGCAATGTTGTGAACATCTTAGCCAAGCGTATACTATCTATAGAAAATATAATGAGATGTGGGTTCTGCGGCCAAACCTGCCATACTCTTTTATTTTTAAAAAACACAAACCAAGTGTTTAATATTTTGGCCAGAAAACTCGTCCTTCAAATATCAATCGATTAAAATGACCCTCATCTTGGTAAAAACTCTCAAACTCGTGACAACGGAAGCCTCAGGTTTGATTTTTTTGGGGGGCAAGATGAGGGTAATTTTAATCGATCGATATTTGAAGGACGAGTTTTCTGGCCATAATTTTAGAACATCTATATTTCTTTTTCAAAGTACGACAGAACCGTTCTTATTGATAGCATTCGCTTGGCCAAGGAGTTCACAACATGCCATCCGGAAGATATAACGGACCAAGACACAAACTCTGTGTAACCATGAACTTTATAGTCTGGTTAATGCAGTTTAGTGAGAACAACTCACAAACGTGGATGGCAAAAACAATAAACAAAGGCCTGAGTGACGTCATCTGCATACTATCTATTGATATCATTCGTATTGGCATTTTGCCAAAAAAAAAAAAACAAAACAAACAAAAAAACAAAAAAAAACAACAAAAAACAAAAAAAAAAACAACAAAAACCCCAACAAATTCATAACATCCGCCAGCCGGATAAAACGTACCTGCACACAAAACTATGTGTAACATTGATGAACGTTTATAGTCTGATTGATAGACTTTATTGAGAACTACTCATAAAAATGGCTGTCTAAAAACAATAACAAAGAGCTGAGTGACGTCAGTTTCGTTCCTTCTATAAGCAATTTACAAACAAAGGGAGACAACCAAAATGGTTTTTCAATATTATATTATTCTGTTTCCCATAAATTCGCTTTGATCATTTTACAGAGTATTCAAAGACATTTTTTAAATTTTGTTTTTGTTTTTCTTTGCATGTTTGTTTTTCAATTGACGTCAGGCATCTGGTACACACGGTATTGAAGGGAATACAATGAAAACTATGAACTATTCAAAAGGCAATTTTTATTGCTTTCAATCCATTAGTGTCATGAGAATGGTATAACCCAGACTTGAAAGAAGTCTCTGGGATAACATGAAAGTAGAAAAAAGTAATGATGATGAAAACTAAGAAAAAAATATGTTCATTACAATTTGAATGTAAAACAAAACATACTCACGCTCTCTCTCTCTCTCTCTCTCTCTCTCTCTCTCTCTCTCTCTCTCTCTCTCTCTCTCTCTTTTTCTCTCTCTCACACACACACAGACAAAATCCAACTCAAAATATATTCTATTGAGATCATTCACTGGTGCTGTAAAATTTCCAGCATATACCAACTATGAGCTACTTGGCCACTGCGCTGAAACCACCACATCCATTGTTCCGTTCTTGTTTTTTTTATGACTTTTAATGGTTTTAGGCCATTCGAATAAAAATGAATTAAAATAAAATTTAAAAAATAAAATTCCCTGTTTCATCTCATAGGGGAAATTTGTCTCTAGGGTCTATTCCAAGAGAAGACTGGAATAACCCAGGCGTCAGGCGCTGTGCAGCGCCGCAAATGGAACTAGGGCGAGGTGACTTGCTCAAGGCCACACAGCGCAGCGGCGGGTGATCGAACTCGGGAACCTTTCGGGTACGAAGCAAGGACCGTACCGCTGAGCCACGCTGCCCTATTAAATATGAACATTGTTTCATTTATTTTCACAGCAGGCCATATGATACCATAACATTTCCATTTCATACAGTTACAGTCGCCCGTTAGGCGTCTTTTTTGTACTAATACTCTTACAGTACCTAACACTGCCTGTAGCCAGGTACTCATTCACACCTGAGTCGAGTGGTGGTAATGTTGTGTGTAAAGTGCCTTATCCAAGGACACAAGAATACAACATCGGGACCAGAATGTCCATCACCACTGTCATCCAATCGGTCACTGATCACGCTTAACATTGCTTGAATTTCGTGACAAGAGGAGACGCTGTGCCGTTGAGTAACAGGAGCGATGCGATAGAACGATCAGAAGAAGAGAGTAAATCAAAATATGAGTACCGTCAGCTGGGGTAACTTTGCCTCAAGGGGAAACTTTGCCTCTGTGAATTTGGATCATTTTGAATAATCTCAGCTTTGTTGCAGTTATTGTACCCGTTAAGACACTGTAATCTTTATCAAAGGAAACCATTGCCACAAAACTAAACAATCTCTTATTGGTCCAAAATTCAAGAAGCAAAGTTACCCCAGTTGACGGTACTCATGAAAACAAAGACAGGCAGGGAAATGGGACGTAGCCCGAACATAAAACAGATTCGACACTCGCTTTCGGATCGGAAGGTCCTGGGTTCGAGGCTCGCTCGGCGCATAGTTGAGTCATAGGAAAAGGCTCTTTACTCATATTCTCTCGCCGTTTGCTTTGTCGGAAAAAATTGTAACATCGCCTAACAGACGTCGTGTCCTGTCCTAAATGTTAAATGTTGCTGTTGGCCAGGAATCCCTTGTAAAGGGCCTTGAGCATAATTATTTAGTGGATAATGCTCTATATAAAAGCTCAATTAAAAATATAATTATAAAACATATTCAAATCTCAAGAGTTATCTATTCTTGCGTCAAGTCTGAACGAAACAAATGTCCAGTATAGACAAAGGGAGAAATTCCGTCCCCATCAAAAAGGACACACTCAAATTGGTGCAGATTATATTCGCATACCGTCGTAGATTTCACGAATTATCGTAACAGACAAGTCTTAAACTATTCATGTCAGTAAATAAAATAGTAATTAAGGGATTTTTCATAAGCAAACAGCGACGTGCACTTATTTGCAGGTCTGACTGATAACCATGATGGGCTCATTGTTGTAATGGAAATTTGCACAATATTATTGTCCATTAAAACAATGTTAAACTAGGCCCCTAATTGGGTTTGGATGTCAGACCTGCATATAGTGTACACGTCAGCAAACAGTAAATGAATGTAAGGCTGGAGGAAAAACACAGAAAAAAAAAAACAAAAGATTGAATTGAAGGCGAATAAAAATTTCAGCTGTATAAAATATGTGTATATTTATACACAAGAATATCCATTCTATAAACAAACTAATTCAATATTGTAAAATGAAAAGTGTTACAATCGACACATGAACCTTTCAGAGAGGAAATTAAAGAGTATTTAAAATCAAAAATTAAAAATCAAGCAATCTAAGATAGAAAATGGCCAACGCAGATTTTAAAAGTCATATATATATCAATATATATATATATATATATATATATATATATATATATGCGTGTGTGTGTGTGTGTGTGTAAGACATAAAAAAAGAGAGAGAGGAGAGGAGAGGAGAGAGAGAGAGAGAGAGAGAGAGAGAGAGAGAGAGAGAGAGAGAGAGAGGAGAGAGAGAGAGGAGAGAGCAAATTGATGAAAAATAAAGCAGACGATAGGGGTTGCGTTAAATACGGGCATCGTATTTAATGGATGAATTCAAAAAAAAAAAAATAAAAAAAAATAGAAGCGCAAGAGAAAAAAAAAAGTGGCCCATGCAGAACACAATTTACCCCCCCCCCCCTCCCTTAAAAAACCCAAAGAAACAAAACAAAAACAAACAAAAAAAAACCCAAAAAAAAAACCGAGAGTTTTTGCTAAGATGAGGGACATTAATTATATCGAACGATATTTGAAGGACGACTTTTCTAGCCAAAATTTTAAATACATGGTTTTTATTGGGTTATTTTTTTGTTTGTTTGTTTTGTTTTGTTTATTTTTTCAGAGAGCGAGGTCGGCTGCCAACCCAACCACTTCCACACACACAACAAAAATGTCCTCCGGAGACATAAAATCCCATGGATGGTTCATTGGACACTAAAAAATGCATGGCTGAACATTTTTGGACAAGAGATTGCTTCGTTACTTGGAAAGATTACTTAACAATAATGGCATATGATTTAGCTCAGCTTGACAAACAGAGACAACTCCTTTCTTGTCCGTGCTAAATTTTGAAAATTATACTTTTCCTTTCTCACTTTTGTTGGTATGTTTGTCTTTTGTTTGTTTGTTTGTTTTGTTTTTTCTTTGTTTATTTTCTTAAAATATAAAATTAAGCTGGTCTTACACCAGAGGACAAGGCAGTGCAGTAGAAATTGGTAAGGCAAAAACTGAACATATGAAGATTGTTGTGATGGACGCGTGAATTATGAACAGAAAAAAGGCCTGAGACAACGTGCGCATATTTGCAGGTCTGATAACCCAATTCATTATGGGCTCATTATTGTAATGGAAATCTCACGCAAAATAACGCAAAATATTGTCCATTACAACAGTGTTTAATTATCTTGGCAGATACTTGGGTTCGGATGTCAGACCTGCATATATGTACATGTCGGTCTGAGACAATTCAACAATTTTACATTAATATTTAGCAAAACAAAAAAGATAAATTGTACAAAAGAAATAAAATTAACAGGAACGAAATAGTGAGCAATTATCTACGCAAAAATCTGTTAGTTCCTTTCTACGTGAAGACAAAATAAAATATGTGAATTATTGAATAATAATAATAATAATTTATATATTATTATTATTATTATTATTATTATTATTATTATATATTATTATTATTATTATTATTATTATTATTATTATTATTATTATTATCATTATCATTATTATTATTATTATTATTATATTATTATTATTATTATCATTATAATATACATATTATTACACTGATGACGATGATGATGATGACGGTAATGATGGTGATGAAGATGATGATGAACTCTTATAGAGCGCACGATATCCTCAACCATGAGGCTCTTGGCGATTTACATCAACACAAAATAATATCAAAGAAAATACATGACATCAAAAATAATAAAATAATAAAATAAATGTTTTCAAGGATTTCTTGAACAAAGACAATGATTTGGATTCTCGGATGCCCTGTGGAATGGTGTTCCATACAGACGGACCAAAATGAGAAAAGGACCTTGTTCCCGCCTTTGTAAGAATGCGTGGGATAGCCAAACAGGTGGTGTCATTTGAGGAACGTAAAGATCGGGATGTGGAATATTTCGTTAGGAGTTCTGTAATATATGGAGGGGCAGAGTTATCCAGACAGCGATAAACTATGACGCTTGCTTTGAATTTGAATTTGAACCTTTTCTCAACAGGTAGCCAGTGTAATCTTCGAAGGAGACACGTGGCAGTGCCCTACCTCTGCTTTCGAAAGACCAATCTAGCAGCATTACTTTGGACAGCCTGCAGCCGCCTGAGCTTATTTTCCAAGACACCAAACAACAGAGCATTCCAGTAGTCCAGCTTTGAAAATAAAAGAGAAATGACAAGTTTTTTTGTAAAATCTTCAGAATGATGACAACAAACAAACAACCGAAACAAATCAATGAACAAACAACTCCTCCCCCTATACCTAAAAACAAACAAACAAAAAACAACAACAACAACAACAACAAAGAAAAAAAACCCCCCAAAAAACAAGAAAAAAACAAAAACAAAGAAAATTTTAAAAGAATAGAAAAGGAAATAATTCGCTTTAAAATCACTACTTTGGCAGGCGCGATACAGATTTTCACCAATCATTACCATAAAAGAAAACGGTATTAAATATGGTAAATAAGGTTGGAAGTCACTGGTTGAGAATCCGACGATAAAGGGCTTGTTACAGTATACATAACGAGAGCAGCCTGAGCTTAGATCGACGTTCACGTACTCGAAGTTCTTATAACCAGACACCAAAATAGGCTTGTTTTAACATAGTTGAAATTAACAATATTTTTGCGTTGGTTTGAGAGTGTTTCCATTACAACATTGGGCCCAAAACAATTTGGGTAATCGGACCTGCAAAGAAGTAGGCCTGCAAGTCAGCTTGGGCTAATCTTACTTTTGTGGAACATTGATTCATATGAGTTCATATGTAACGAAGTACTTAGGAAACTTTGGACACCATGGGTGATTCCTGTTGATATCAGACATCTTGTTTGGGGGATTATCCATTCGTGGAATGCCTGGTCGACGGTATCTAATAATGCCGTATCGGAATGGCGTAAGAATGTAACGAATTATTGCTTTCACAGAAGGCTATGCCTCTCCTGTTCGAAGACCAGTCACCAGTGTTCCAGCATCGACAAACAGAACAGTCTGAGTTGAGCTCTTCATGATTCAGTCTTTTATCCCCCTACTCTGTCACAATGCCGTCTTGATAACGATCTCCAAAAAAAGTGTACAAAACGGTTCTGAACAAAGCAGAAAGAAAATACAAGAAAAAAAAACAAAAAACAAACAAAAAACAAAACCAAGCATGCCTGGACTAGGGATCGAAACCAGGAGTTTGGAGGTTTGATCCCCAGTCGAGACGGTGATTTTTTGGGATGGTTCTTTTCACGTATGAGTATGCATTTAAATTTCTGCTCTGTCTGGAATGTTTCATACACGCTTTTTCAGATCTTTATCATATACCAGTGCCTGCTCCCTAATTTGTCAGTTTGTCTTGATAGCATAACGTCAGATTGAAGCTGTTTTTCGGACAATTCAGCTGTCGTATTGTATTATTTTACACTAAAATATTTAAACAATGAATCACTTGACATCGTTGGAAATTGATATTAAGGATTTCAGTATAATATAACAAACTAAATGCCCGTGACCATTCTGTTCTCGATGTCAAAATGGATTTCATCGTCTGAATGGGAAGATTTGGAATATTTGGACAGCCTTTTCTCGGAGTCTTTTTGGTCTCCGTGATCATTGCTGGTCGCATTTTGTTTTTCATTCCCGTTTCGATCTCCGAACTCCTGCAATTCTCGTTGCTTCTCTTCTTCATGCATTTCAAACTTTTCCTTTTTGTGCTCGTAAAATTCGTAGGCCGTCATGAAAATAAGAATGAGATTTTTGAGAATGAAAGGCGAAATTCCCACACTGAATCCGTGCCACATAGTCATTCTTACTATCAAATTTGGGACATTGATAATTAATACCATAAGCAGACGGTGCACATAAATCATTCGTTTCGAAAGCTTTTCCAATCCGAATTTTGTTTTACTCAATGTGATGAGGGGAACGGTAGGAATGAGAAGATTCAAAGCTGCCACAAACAAGATCACTTCCGGAAGACCCGTCCCCAAACCCGGACGATTGTCTGCGTCGAACATAACGTCCAAAATATCTGCAGTGTCTAGGATATCAAAAACGACCGTTCCAGTGAGTTCTTCGATGTAGCGTTTTCTTTCGCTGCTGGGCGGTGCATCGTGCTGTGATGTAAGCAGTAAAACAAATATACAACTGCCGAGGGCGATAGAAGTTTTAAGAGTGTTCGGTCCAAAAAATGAAGCCTCTTCATCGAGCTCTGCTGCAAACGTGACACAGATAACGATTACCTTTGCACTTAAAATAGATTGCATGACGAGCCACGTGACCCAGACTAAAACATACGTCTTGGAATGGTCAATGTTCTGTTCATCGTCGAAATGCGAAGGCGCTGTCATACGAAAACAAACGATGACGAGAATCAATACGACGAGATCGGGAGCTGCCCAGAATAAATGCTCCAAGGCGAGGTGGTGAATGAGATAGTAGTTAATGAAGCTGTCTTGAAGAAGGATGAGGCAGAAGCAAAGGAGGAGGGAGGGGAGGCGATGTAAGCTGTTACAACAGCGAACCAACAGATCACCGGCTTTCGACATGGTGGAAATATAATGAAAACAACGATGATATTTCTCTATATTATTATTATGACTGTTAGATCTTTAGATAGAATATCCGGATCCTGGACTTTTGATATTTTACACTTACAATAAACTTCTTTCCTAAATATCCATGAAATCTTTCATTTACAAATGTGTATAGTATACCATTAGATTTTTTAAAAAGAACCAATGAAAATATGAAGAATAAAAATCACGATGATGTTTTTGATGTCGTTATCGATGTTGTCGTCGTCGTCGTTATCGTAGTTACGGCTGTCGATGATGGTGATGGTGATGATCTGGAATACAATCTACTATTCAGCAATGTTTTATTGGATCAGTGTCAGTTATCATAAAGATGCGATTAAATCATCCGATTGAAGAGATCAACTGACAGCCTGTACTGTAATGTTTACTGTTGAACGAGACGATGAAGCTGTGATGGGCAGCAGCAGACCTTCAATCCACAGGACGAATACAACATTAATGCGGGAGTGGTTTTTATAGCGTATTACTCCTCATTCAAAGTTAACGGGATCAATGAAAATCTCGGATTCCAACCACGTGACAGTACTCTTTTTATTTGGATGTTTTATATGGTGTTTGGTTAGGATCACGTTTAATGGGATTGAAGTCGTTGGGGGGTTGACAGCCGTCGCTTAAGGCAAATGAAGGCATAATCTTGTGGATTGAATGAGGATTTGGTCTTTGTTCACGTTGGATGCAACATTGATTAACTCGACCTGAAAAGAGAAAGTAGAAAAGAGATTGAAGTAATCAGTTTAGGATACACCATTCGGAAGTGACTTTTATCAGTTATCATTTAATGTTCCGTGGGTTTTTAATCGATTCTTTCCAGGCTAAACCATTTCAAAATAGTGAATTGTTTATTTAGATGTTGAATTATAGGCAAATCTTAGGCAACAATGAATGCCCCCCCCCCCCCATTGGTAGAGCATTCACTTCACATGCAAATGGACCCGAGATCGAGTGCAGTCGAGATTTTTTTCTAACCCTCCTGCTGTCTATCCAGTAGTGATTGGATAGCTGGGTCAGCTAGATTTGTCGGAAAGTACTTTGCGATAGACTTGCATCCTATCAAAAGGGTAGAAAGCAATTGCTATTATCCGCCTCACTTTATAGAAACCGGGCGGGCTAAACTCCGGGTCCATGGACCAATAAATGGCTCTGAAGGACTACTTTTTTTAGGCAGCAATACTTTATATAAGTAGTCTAGAAGAGAAGAAAATAATGAAAAGGTCATCATACCTAATTATTACTGGAGGGAAATTAATCAAGACCAGTATCTAAAGCGATTTTTATAACTCGAAATTGTCGAATGCTTAATGAAAATCATGATACGAGCGTTGATAAGTAATCTGTGGGACATCTGAATTGTGATCTGGTTCGATAATTAAGTCAATTTTTTTTTCGGGTTTTCATCTCTTCTTGTTCATTCATCGTAAAAACTAAAAGGAGAAAAAAGATAGAAAAAAAAGAGTAAAATGTATAAAGAGGACAAGAAAGGGTATGATGAAGATGATGATGATGATGATGATGATGATGATGATGATGAACTCCTATACCGCGCACGGTATCCTCAACCATGAGGGTCTTGGCGCTTTACATCAACACAAAATAATTTCAAAGAAAATAAAGGAGGATGAGTAGGGGGAGAAGGAAAGGGAGGAGGAAAGAGAGGAGGTCTATAACAAAGTATGACATTGTCGGATAAAGGGATCAACAAATATTACGTGACATTATCAAATGTTTTCTCACAATAATCGTTTTGCATCTATCTATGTCTGTTTACGAATGCAAATCCTATCAGTCGACAAAACGAACTTTAGGCAGGGTGAAATGATTAACCCGACAAGTTCCATTTGCCAAACCAAACTATCATCAATTAGTGTTATTTCCCAAGATATTAATATTTGCGAGACAGTGAAAAATACGGGTATTGTCCCACACGCACTATTCCAGATCAAGGTGTTTGCGGTGAATTTAATTAGGATAATGACTGTATATATATGGGGGATTTAGGGGGTTTTTAGCCCTGAGTGTTAGCGTCAATTTAAGTCGTCAAAATATTCTGACGTATACTCTGGAAAATTAAAAAAAACAACAACACGTATTTCAAATTTAGGCCAAAAAACATGTCCTTCAAAATATCAAAAACTAGAGGTGCCTAAATGAGCCTATATATATATATATTATATATATATATATATATATATATATATATATATATATATATATATATAATATATATACATATATATATATATATATATATATATATATATAAATATATACTTCTTTCTCTGTCTCGGCAATATCTGTGTGTAACCAAAGGCGGAAATTTTGTTTACTTTGTGTTGTCCCCTTTTACATGAGTCACATTTAGATCCCTTTATTTACCTTATGAAAATATCGGCCGATTAAAAATACCATCGTTTTGTCAAAAAATCTCAAACCCAAAACTTCACGGAAGCCTTCGTGTTTGTGACGCTCCACGGTATTCCAAGTTATTAGAACTCTTTCTACACGACAGGAACGGGAATAAATTCAACTCCTTTGATCATACTAAAAAAACTATTAAATCAAATTCGCATTATCAAGGGGGCAGCGTGGCTCAGCGGTACGGTATTTGCTGCGTACTCGAAAGGCACCGAGTTCGATCATCCGCCGCTGTGCTGTGTGGCCTTGAGCAAGTCACCTCGCCCTAGCTCAAATTCACGGCGCTGCACTGCGGCTGACGCATGAGCTATTCCAGGCTTCCCTTGGAATGATGTATAAAGGGAATTTTATTATTTTATTTATTTTAAATAGAGACAAGTGCCACGAAACAAAAACAAACAAAACAGACCCCCCCAAAAAAAAAAAAAAAAAAAAAAAAAAAAAAAACAAAACAAACAACAACAAAAAAAAACAAAAAAAAAAAACAAAAAACAAAAGCAAAAACAAAAAACAAAATAAAAACAAACCTAAACACATGATTCCCCAACGGTGCGTGTCTGGCTCTATCTGTGTAACATCTGCATTGAATCATTCAGATCATAAACCAGATAACTTACACATTCAGACAAACACTAAACATCATGGGGGTGCTCCAATAGCAATTAACCAGCTGACTGACTGCCGTACTCTGGAAAAACACGAATTTTAAAAATTTGGCCAGAAAACTCGTTCTTCAAATATCGATCGATTTAAAAGACCCCCGTATGTGTATAATCTCTCAAATCTAGGACTTCAATGATGTCCCAGGTTTGAGAGAGTTTGCCAAGATGAGGACCAAATTTAAATAGGTCGATACTTGAAGAACCATTTTCTGGCCTAATTTTTAAATACGAGTTTTTTCTCTCCAGAGGATGGCAGTTAAATGGTTAAATCAGATAATCTGTAAATCCAGTTTGACATTAACACCATGGGTGGGGGGTCGGAAACCAGCGATTAATTAACACCATCATCTTCCAATGATTCACAAACTCTCTCGTCCAAATGTCGCATATCCTCTCTCCCCTTCCCCCCCCTCTCTCTCTCTCTCTCTCTCTCTCTCTCTCTCTCTCAGTAGAAATGCTTTATCATTGTTATCATCATCATCATCATCATCATCATCATCATCATCATCATCATCATCATCATCATCATCATCATCATCATCTTCTTCATCATCATCATCATCATCATCATCTTCTTCATCATCATCATCATCATCATCATTTTCATCATCATCATTATTATTATTATTATTATTATTATTATTATTATTATTATTATTTTTAACATCATCATCATCATCATAAAAGTAGTAGTAGCAGCAGCAGCAGCAGCAGTAGTAGTAGTAGTAGTAGTAGTAGTAGTAGTAGTAGTAGTGGTTGTAGCAGTAGTAGTAGTAGTAGTAGTAGTAGTAGTAGTAGTAGTAGTAGTAGTAGTAGTAGTAGTTCTTCTTCTTCTTCTTCTTCTTCTTCTTCTTCTTCTTCTTCTTCTTCTTCTTCTTCTTCTTCTTCTTCTTCTTCTTCTTCTTCTTCTTCTTCTTCTTCTTCTTCTTATTATTATTATTATTATTATTATTATTATTATTATTATTATTATTATTATTATTATTATTATTATTATTATCAATATTTAAGTAATACTGAGAATTAAACATTCGTAATTTTCCATACCATTTCGTAATTGGCCATGAAATTTGTCTACAATTCTCAAAATTACGAAAAATTTGTCAGGTATGGACAATAACATCACAGGAATTCGAGTTAGGAATAGCAAGCAGCACTCAGACCGTCGATGACAGCACTATGGAAGTAAACAAAGGCAGATAACCAAGACATCCGTGTTCACTCATTAAATATTAATGATAATGAGGACTTGAAATTCATTGCTCCACGGGAATACTTTGTACTTTCCAGTTAGTTTTTAAAAAATCATCCAAGATGGATCAGAATTAATGCGTTTGAAATGAAAGGCTATAGGACAATTCCCTGGACAGCAAAGGCAACTAACAAAAATGTAGTTCCTGGGCATTAGGGAGCCATATTTCATCAAGATTATACAGAAACTAAAACTTGCCTTTTTTTTTGACATATCAAGAGACATGACGCCCTTGAAAAAAAAATTCTGGAGGGTATTGTGGAGGGTAAAAGAGGTAAAAGTAGGCGAACAAGAGGAGGGTGGTAACAAGACATCAGGGAATGGATGAATAAGCCATTGACTGAATGGGCAAGGATGGCGCAGGGCAGAAGATTGTTTCGGTTGGCAGTTGCGGAGGGATACGCCTTGCTGATAAAGATAGCCACAAATTTAAATAGTAATCTTTGTGTTAATTTCTCTTCGCTAATGGAGAGAATAAGAATACACCATGGTTTCAAAGTTAGCAACGGTCACTTCGCCTTAAAGTGTAGAATGCCATACACAAAAAAACCCCCTGAAACAATCCATTGACCCACCAAGCTAGTATCAAACAAAATGTGAGGCCGTAGCCATCGTAAACTTATATCCTGACACTGACCAAAAATGACGTCAACAGACAAATCTTTGGTCATAAAAGAAAACAAATCGTGAGTTGTATTCAATTGTTCAACCAATGTGATCCCTTGTTTCCTTGAGCTCTATTACTGACAACTCACTAGACGCTGAACAAATCTTTAAAAAATGACGTCAAACTATAAGGCCTAGTGGGTTCGAGCGTAGCCATCGTTAAGTTATAGCCTGACACTGAGATCCAAAAGAACTGGTCTTTTGACGTCATTATTTGGTTTTTGCACCGCCTAGTGAGTTGTCGTTAGTAGTGTTCATGGAAAAAAGTGGTCCCATTGGTTGAACTATTGAATACAACAGACGATTTGTTTTCTTTTGTGGCCGAAGACTGGTCTTTTGATGTCATTTTTTGGTCAGTGTCAGGCTATAAGTTAACGATGGCTACGGTTCCAGTGTCAGGCTAGAAGTTAACTATGGCTACGCTGGAACCCGCGACCTTACTGGTACGACAAGACAACTCCACCTGACCGGGGAGACCGTGACTCTCCCGTTTGAGCTATCCACCACTCCGAAATTAATAATTACTATCCCACCAATTACAACATGTAACTCACAAGTAAATTACATCCTTATTAATATTATACAGGTTATGAATTTGACTCACTCAATAGGTTGATGACTAGGTGAAATATAACTATTTTGCAACGATCGGTGACTTATATATTAGCTTTCTTCTATTCACTTTCGTTTTCTTCATTAGAATAATAACTACGGGGTCACGATGACACTTACTGCTGCCTTTGATAAGGAAGAACATTTCTGTTTAATCTTTAATCTAGGCTTTCCTATCGGTGGTGTGCTGGTACAGTGGAGTCCGCACAAGTCGACACTCTAAAAGTCATCTTCTGCAAACCTGTCTAATTGAAAATTTAATAATTCATAATTTTTAGGAGATAAAAATTGTAGATTGTAGTTCCTTCGTGGTCTTGTGGTATGACACTCGTTTTCGGATCGGAAGGTCCTGGGTTCGAGCCTTGCTCGGCGCATAGTTGACTCCTTGGAAAAGGCTCTTTACTCGCATTCTCTCACCGTACTCAGATGTAAAATGAGTACCTGGCCGTTAACAGCGTTCTCTCTGTCGGACAAAAAATGCAAGCAGGCGTCATTTCTCGTTCTAAATGTTACGTGTTGCTGTTGGCCAGGGACCCTTTGTAAAGCTCTTTGCGCACGTTTAGTGGATATTGTGCTATATAAATGCTCTACTTTTATAGTTAAATTCTTAAAAATCAACAATATACCGCACGAGAATTAAAACAACGCTTCAAAATCCTTAAAATTGTGTAGTCTGGCATCAACTTTCATTTTCAATAAGTTTTTAATGATGTCGGGGTATTCCTGAAGTTTTGAAACTGCAGCCAAAACTTCGTAAATTTATTAATTTTTCGTAATACGTAGTTGGCAGGTTTCACTTCTGTTTAAAGTCAGCATCTCTTGTTTGTCCAAAAATTTCAGTTCTTTATGTCAGTGTGTTCTACGGTGGAGAAGGTCACTATTGATTAAAGTAAGTCAACCATTCTTTCTGGTTCGGCATTGTTAATTTTTTTTAAAATAAAAAAATTATGCCTTTTGCGCCACGACATCATAAGATATCGTCGCCTAGGCATTCCACGAAGAAATATAGATAACTCATCAAACAAGATGTCTGATGTCAACAGAAATCACCCATGTTGTCCGAGTGAGCAAATTGGGGGTTAATAATCTTGCTCAAGGAAAAAAACGAAAGTGCCTGAAGCAATGTCTTAACAACTTGGCCACTTCGCCCCTTTTGCCCTTCAAAAAAAAATTCTTTCTGGCTCGGCTTTGTTGGCTTAAAAAATAAAAAAGCTTGACCATTTATATAGTGCAATATCCACTAAGCGTGCTCAAAGCGTTTTACATGGGGCTATGTGGTCTTGTGGTGTGACACTCGCTTTCGGATAGGAAGGTCCTGGGTTCGAGCCTCGCTCGCTGGCGCATAGTTGAGTCCTTGGAAAAGGCTCTTCACTAACGTTCTCTCACCATACTCAGGTGTAAAAATGAGTATCTGGCCGTTAACAGCGCTGTCTCTGTCAGAAAAAAAAATTATAATATCGCCTAACAGGCCTCATGTAACGTCATACATCTTAATTGTTCCTGTTGGCCAGGGACCCATTGTAAAGCACTTTGATCAAGTTTAGTGGATATTGCTCTATATAGAAAGCTCAAGTTTAGGGTCCCAAGCCAACAGCGACACTAAATACATAAGACGAAACATGCTGCTTGTTGTTATGCACGGAGACAACGCTGTTAACGGCCAGGTCTGCGGTGAAAGAATGTGAGTAAAGAGTCTTTTCAAAGGACTCAACTATGGGCCGCTCAGAGTGTGACTCGAACCCTGGACCTTCCGATCCAAAGGCGAGTGTCAAACCACTAGACCACTGTAAAGGATTCCGTATCAGAATTATCAAGTTGAGATTTTATATAGCGCAATATCCACTAAACGTGCTCAAAGCGCTTTACAAAGGATCCCAGGCCAACAGCAACATAAGACATAAAGAACTAGACATGGCTGACGCCTGTTAGGCGTTGTCACAATTTTTTTACCCGACAGAGACAACGCTGTTAACGGCCAGGTACTCATTTTACACCTAGTACGGTGAGAAAATATGAGTAAAGAGTCTTTTCCAAGGACTCAACTATGCGCCGGTTACAGTGATGGGACTTGATCCCTGGACCTTCCGAGCCGAAGGCGAGTGTCATACCACAAGACCACATAGCTGTAAAGGATTCCGTATACGAATTCTAAAGTTGAGCTTTTAAATAAGGCAATATCTACTTAACGTGATAAAAGCGCTTTACAAAGGATCCATGACCAAACGCAACACGTAACATAAAGAATGAGACATAACGCCTGTTAGGCGATAATACATTTTTCCCCGGACAGACCCAACGCTGTTAACGACCAGGTACTCATCTTACACCTGAGTACAGTGAGAAAATATGAGTAGTAAAGAGTCTTTTCAAAGTACTCAACTATGAGGGGCTCAGAGTGATGGGACTCGAACCCTGGACCTTCCGATCTGAAGGCTTGTGTCAAAGCTCAAGACCACATAAATTGGTGTAGACTCCGTATCAGAATTCCACTGTATATCCGTGGATATTTGGCAGGATAAGCAATGCGATAAGCGTTTGATGATATGTAGATTTGATTTGCGCCAGTAAATACGATTGCATAATTCAAACACTGATCAAATTATCAGACTATTAATGTAAATATTTGATATTTTATTAGACAAAAATGGAGAAAATTATAGGATACTGGTGATATAATCAACCAATTAATTGATTCGATGATTTATTAGTAAAAAGATCAAAGGTAATGATGATGATGATGATGATGATGATGATGATGATGAATGATGATGAAGATAATAATAATAAGTAATAATAATAATAATAATATGATGATGATGATAATAAAAAATAATAATAATAATAAATAATAATAATAATAATAATAATAATAATAATAATATAATAATAATAAAATAATAATAAATAATAATAATAATATAATAATAATAATAATAAAAATAATAATAATAATAATAATAATAATAATAATAATAATAATAATAATGACACATGTATAATATATAATAATATACATATACTTGAATTATATCAGTAATTCAGTTAGACACTTATTATTATAGGACGACAATAATTGCTGCTTATCTATAGCATCGAACAGGAATGAAATACTTGTTAATCACTCGAAAGATCATTGATTCAAATCTTGATCAGAGAAAAACAAACAAACAAAAAAAAAAACCCAACAAAACAACAACATAATAAATTAAATACAGAATTCGGAATATTGAGGCAGAAGCCCGAAAATTCCCGTAACTTATTAACTGTACTGGTAGTAGTCATCGTAAAAATGATGAAAAATCTTAAATAAAAGCCAAAATGACGAATTAGATGAATATTCCTCGAGAAAATACTACCTCATTATTATTATTATTATTATTATTATTATTATTATTATTATTATTATTATTATTATTATTATTGTTATTATTATTATTATTATTATTATTATTTATTATTATTATTATTATATTATATTATTATTATTATTATTATTATTATTATTATTATTATTATTATTATTTATTATATTTATTATTATTATTATTATATTATATCATTATTATATATGTATTAATTATATATTAATATATTATATCATTATTACATATATTTGATACTACCCTCACACTCAACAGCATGCTCGTATCGAGACTAATGAACTGATTGCATCCTTTCGATAGATCTCGTCTATGCTAAGTCTTCTGTTAAATCTAACAATCTCGCTAAGCAATCCTGCTGGATGAACTGGGGGGGGGGGGGGGGGGGGTCAGAAAAAAAATCGACTGTACGAGGGATCGATCCCTGCCTCTTTGTATGAAAGACGAGTTCTCTACCACAGAGTTAGAGCTATCGGTATCAACCCCCCCCCCCTCCCCCATTTCTCTCTCTCTCTCGTCTCTATTTCTTCCCCCCCCCTCTCTCCCTCTCTCTCTCTCTCTCTCTCTCTCTCTCTCTCGCTATCTATCTATACGTCTATGCCTCACGCCAACTTTACAAGGCTTGATACAACAATAACAACGACATCAACAACTACAAAACAACAACAACAACAAAAACACCAACACCAACAACACCAAACATCACCACCATTACCACCCCATCACCACCATCACCCCCAACAACAACAATAACAACAACAACAACAACAACACCACCACCACCACCACCAACAACAACAACAACAACACCGACAACGACGACGACAACAACAACCACATTTACAACTACAAAAAGGAATACGATTAAATTATATCACGAACAGGCATCATTAGTCACTAATCCTTTTATCAAAATGAATGATACATACTTTAAATAATAGAGGGGGGAAAAGGACGATTCCACACAATAATAAGTCGTTATACAAGCAACAAAGTAATGGATGGCCTCCTCCTATGTTTATCGGGACTCACAAAGTCAGATCACTGGTCTAATGATGTGCCTCAGGAGTATACAAACAACAACAACAACAACACCGACAACGACGACGACAACAACCACATTTACAACTACAAAAAGGAATACGATTAAATTATATCACGAACAGGCATCATTAGTCACTAATCCTTTTATCAAAATGAATGATACATACATTAAATAATAGAGGGGGAAAAAGGACGATTCCACACAATAATAAATCGTTATACAAGCAACAAAGTAATGGATGGTCTCCTCCTATGTTTATCGGGACTCACAAAGTCAGATCACTGGTCTAATGATGTGCCTCAGGAGTATACTGTCCTCTCTAACCATAGCCTTCGTAAACTTATAGAGAGAATAAAGTTGACGTCACTCGGGTCTTTGTTGTTTTTGTTGGGGTTTTTTGGGGGGGTTTTTTTTTTGGTCATCCACGTTTATGAGTAATAGGCTTCAACAGTCGTAACGTCACTTCCCTCGCAATGACGCATGGTAACTTAGTAACTGGCTCTAAACTGTCGGAACAATCGCGGACGCCGTTATAAAATATTTCTCCGACGAGCATAAAAGCGTATCCAGAGGAGAAAAAAACATTATACATCGACCATGTTTTGACTTCTACACATTCTGATCACAAGACATACGTATGAAAAGTTCCAGCCAGCATGAAGAATAAAAAGTACATATTTTCTTTGTTTATAACCACGATGGCCACCGTTGCTGGGCGACGTGACATCAGACTATTGCCACCGTTGCTGGGCGACGTGACATCAGACTATTGAATCCAATTATCACTTAACTGTATTTGGGCTAATCAACACCGGAGACCGATTGCCGTCTTCCGTATAAAGTCGTCGGGTGCGGACAAAATACAAATAATAAAGAGAAGAGCCTCTAGACCTAACCATACCAAGCTCGAAAAAAAAAACCCAGAAAAAAACGGCAGGGACGTCCATGGGCCAAATGGATCTGAAGGATTAATTACCAATGCAACCAATGTTAGATTGATCAAGATCAGGACTTTCCTATCTGTGAAAAGTCACGACATGTCTCATGTTTATAAATATTTGACAACTCGAGCAACACATTACAAGACACTGTCGTCAACTGCCAAAACACATCTTACAACAGTTTGGCCTGAAAACTGTTGAAGACTGGTTTTCCAGAACTCCCTAACTGGGTTTATCCCATTTTGAGACATTGAGGATTATTTCCCTTAAATGTTTTATTCGGTCTAATATTTTATCATATTCAAACTTCAAATTCACACAAATCTAAGGAAGTTCTTGTATAATTTGATGCTTAAAATATAATTTACAATTCAATTTTTCTCATGGATGAAAAATCTCAAAAAGTAGAAAAATGGACTTAGGGAGTTTTGGAAAACCAGCCTTCTGTTATACTCAAAATTACGATCAAAATGACCTCTAATCGTGTCGAAACGTCTTTAACCCGAGTCGTCTTTGACCTGAGAGTACAAATAAGTCTCATGCTTGATCATTTCTATTGACATGTTAGGAGTTAGTTTTAAGGGGGGGGGGGGGTTGGATTTTGGGGGGTTTTTTTTTGGCCAAAATTTAGAAAAAAAAAAGTAATTCTGTCATTTTACGTCAGTACAGAACCAGGTCATTATCCAGAAGGAATCAATCTTAAGACTGAAGCATCTGAAAATGGTGGTGGGGGGGGGGGGGGGGTTGGGGAGGGGTAGTGTACCCTAGACCGTTTAACAGTTAGGCGAGCGAGTATTAAATATTTCATGAAATTGTCAAACCGATGTCTATTGGGCTAACTCCAGACCTGCCAACCCTTCATATTCCAAAAGTGGAATCAGAACGCCATGAAATAGGAATTTGAGACCAAAAAAATAAGAATTTCTTAACAATGGATAATTCTGCATAAAAATGACAACCATCTTTGCCACCAAAAACATAAATACAGAATTCCGGTACAGCTGGCAAAACTACATTTTATCACATGTGTCAGGTAATGGGAAGGGGAAGGGGGAAAGGAGTGCAATTAATTTTCCTACTTAGCTCCCTTTTGACTATCGTTTTGTTAAAATCACTTTTTAAACCCCCCCCCCCCTACCCCTTCTCTCTCCCTCTCTGTCTGTCTGTCTGTCTGTCTGTCTGTCTGTCTCTCTGTCTCTCTCTCTCTCTCTCTCTCTCTCTCTCTCTCTCTCTCTCTCTCTCTCTCTCTCTCTCTCTTATTCTTAACATTATCATCATTTTTGAAAATCGGAATTTTAGAGACTTGGGCGAATGGTGGAATAGGGAAGAGTGAAAATTGGAATGATTCCGCCAACACCGGAGAGGTTGACAGGTATTGGGTAACTTGAGATTTATTATACAGACCAAGACCCAAAAAATATGCTCAACGTACTTTACGTATGGTTACAAGCCAACAGCAACATTTAGGATATTTAGGACGAAATATCACACCCGTAAGGGCAATTACAATTCTCGATTTAGACAGAGACCACGCTGTTACCGGTCAGGTCCTCATTTTACAATTGAGTACCGTGAGCAAATGTGATTATTGTTTGTTTTTTTAAAAAGGGCTTTACGGTGCTTGAAACACGTTTAGGTCATATCTGCGCCCTTAAAATGGAAGAAAATTGGACATAAAAACATTCTTGACGTACAATTAAAAGGACGAGGAAACAGTGAGACAAATGGGAATGGTACAAATAGGGAACAGATGTCGATTCCAAGTGCACACTATCAGTGTACTTAGTTTGAGATTACCTAAGTGTTTCACTCAGACACCAGCACAAGATCCCACTAAGTGGAATACACTCAAATAAAACAAATGTTAAAAATACAAAATAACAGTACATGCCAGAGAGATGATTTACAAGGGAAAAAAATATCATCTTCCTAAACTATAACTATACATTCGACTGTTTCCTCTCTCAGCCAAGGACTCCGGCAGGGTCAGGACAAAACCAAGTAATCTCATTCCAAGACAAGGACAGAAAGCAATTATTGGAAAACAGATACAGGGGGAAAGAAGACACAACAACACCTCCGAGCCCAATATGGGAGTTGAATGTGATTAAAGAATGTTTCCAAAGGAATCAAATTTGCACCACATACAGCGGGACTCGAACCTAGGAATTAACAGTCCAAAGGCTAATGTCATAACACTAGACCACGAAGTCGTAATACCAGAGCTACTAAAATACAGAAAAGAACAAAATATTAAACAAGAAAAATTTTGGGTAC
>NC_088362.1:58714834-58724944 GCF_034508935.2 Berghia stephanieae
AAAAGTGCAAAATTTTTAGTCTTAAACGTCTATTTATAAAAATCAATTCTTTAAAAAGCATGCAACAGCTTTTTCTTCATAAAGCTGCTTTTCAGGAAAAAAAGGTCAAAACAGAAAGACAATAAAAAAAGGTCTTATGAATGAATTTAAACAAGAAAACAGAAAAGTTCTGGGGGAAGACTTTTAAAAGGTAATTTTTGGGTAAAGTGCTTAAGGCCACAAAACCAGAAAAGTTGTTATATTATTATATTATTTAAAATAATTTTTTCTCTTTGTTCCTTTCCGTCAATCTCATGACCAGACGAGAATACCATGTCAAACAAAAGGCCTTACAGAATCAGCTTAAGAGACCTCAAGTCAGAGATCGAGGTATTGAAAGTGGAAGATGCGGCTAACAACATGGACAGGTTGCATAATGAAAACATCAGCGAGGCGATTCCAAATATTCCACGTTGAGGAAGGTATTCCTAGTCAATTTACTCTCAATTTCTGTTGATTTGTTTTTCAAGGTTTTCTATTTGTTGTGGCTATGTTGTCTAGTGGTGTGACACTTGCCATCGGATCAGAAGTCCAGGGTTTTGGTCCTGTTTGATTTGAGTTGTGTATAGTTGAGTCCTTTCCAAAACAAATAGTAATATCGCCTAACAGGCGTCATGTCTCATCCTACATGTTATGTGTTGCTGTTGGCTAGGGATCATTTGTAAAGCGCTTTGCATGTTTTAGTGGACATTGCGCCATCTAAATTCTAAAGTTTGTTTTAAGAACATACTTGAAAATTTACATGTAATGATATGAAGATAAAATTGTGAAAATGCAGATGTATTTTATAATCAATTTCTCTAAAAATGAAATCATATAACATTTTATTACAAGTGTCCCATGTTAATAATAATAATAATAATAATAATAATAATAATAATAATAATAATAATAATAATAATAATAATAATAATAATAATAATAATAAGAAGAAGAAGAAGAAGAAGAAGAAGAATAAGAAGAATAAGAATAAGAATAATAATAATGATAATAATAATAGTAATAATAATAATAATAATAATAATATAATAATAATAATAATAAATTAATAATAATAATATAATAATAATAAAATATAAATAATAATAATAATAATAATAAAATAAGAATATATCTATATTACCTTTCGTCGAAATCTGAAGGCCCTAAAAAAACAAGGAAAAGAAAAAAAACCCAGAAGATAATTTGAAAATCATTAAATTAAATTAGATTTTAATTGTTTGATGTATATTTTATTTTTAATAAAATCAGAATTAGACTTAACAAAATTTGATCTAGTTGCTGGAAATCAAATTCTTTATTTTTTCTTCTTACTAAAACAGATTGGTAGAATTTGTGGATATTTACAAATTTGTTATACATACTTTACTTTACTTCATTTTTTGTCCTAGGTGATGTCCAATTCTGCCACATCTCGCATCGCTTTCTTTGAAGAGTTATAACTACAACCCGCTGTGCTAGAATGAAAGACAATCGAATGTAAGTTAATGATTGAATTGTTTTGGGTTTCTTCAGAATTTGTGTAGTTAAAAATTGGTACTGAGGGATGCAATTCATTATAAAGCTTGCCAATTTTCCGTATATTTACGGAATTCAGTATATTTTAAATCCTCATTATATTTTTCCAATCATGAAAAAAAAAAGTTAGTACATAAACTCTTTTTACTGGAGTTTAGCACTCATAAAGGGGTCGGTCTATTTGTTTGCATAAATTTCAGTAAATTTTTGCCTCTTGAGTTGGCAACCCTGCATTATACTGTGGGGTCCTGATAGCTCGGGTGTAGAGCACTCGTTTCACACCCAAAGGGGATGGAGATCAATCCCCGGGTGGAGTTGAGATTTTTTTTCTGATCCTCTGTCCCCAACATTCATTGGGTCAGTGGGTCTGTGTAGATATGGTGGAAAGTACTTTGCATCCTATCCAAAGGGTGGTAAGCATTTGCTATTATCCCTTTAACTCTGGCTCCATGGGTGTAATGAATCTAAAGGACTACTTTCCTGGGTGTGGTTCCTGACCTCCCATAGTGGGTAGGGAGGCAATGACTGTGTCTTTTATCCCCCTATTCTGTTTTCCAACTTGCTTTCTGTATTTGTCTTGGAATGAGATTTGGTGTTAAAAAGGTGAAATTCCTATTTTTTGTCTCAAATTCCTATTTTCAGGTGTTCTGATTCCACTTTTGGATTGTGAGGGTTGGCAGGTCTGCATAATCTCTTCCCATTTTCTACCAATTCCCTTTGTCTTCCTTTTTCCTCAAGTCCTTTTAATTGTACATCTAGAATGTTTTTACTATCCAATTTCCATCCTTTTTATTGGTGCTGAATGACCTAAATGCGTTGTAAGTGCCGTAAAACCCTTAAAGACAAAGACAAAGATTACTTTTCATTGCATTATCTCTAACAGACTTAAGAGTTAAAGCTGCCATACCCTTATGTATTGCTTTACAACCAATTGTTTTAACATAATAATAATAATAATAATAATAATAATAATAATAATAATAATAATAATAATAATAATAATATAATAATAAATAATAATAATAATAATAATAATAATATATGTGGTTTTTATATAGCGCCTTACCCCATATAAAAACAATCTCAAAGCGCTTGTCATTTTCTGCACATTATAACTATCATATCATTTTTAAAATTGCAAAATTTTTGACTTTGTTTTTTTTCCCCATGTCATTTGCATTTCTTTTTTCTTTTTTTTTTTTCTTTTTCAGCTCCACAAAGTGTTCAATGCAATTTTGTTGCCCCATCAATCATCACATGACCTCTTCACGCCATGGACTGTCTCTCTATTACCCAAGAGGACATAATATATATCAATGCCTGTTAATCAAATGGTTTAGAAATAATCCAGATTGATATTCATTTCACCATTTTGACAATTATTCATCAGGGAGAAATAACTCGAACTTCAGCTTTTATAGGCGCAATATCTACTAAACGTGCTCAAGAGCTTTACATTGGGGGTCCTGCCCAGCAGCAACACTTAACATGTATAGGACGTGAAATGATGCCAGTTAGGCGATATTGCAGTTTTTTCATACAAAGACAACGCTGTTTACGACAGGTACTCATTTTACACCTCAGTATGGTGAGAGAATGTGAGTAAAGAGCCTTTTCCAAGGACTCAACTATGCACCGAGTGAGGCTCGGACCCAGGACCTTCCGACCTGAAAGAGTGTCATACCACTAGATCACATAGCCACACAAAATAAGAAGATAAAAAGGCCATGTACTCAGAAAAAATACAAACCCCATCAAACAATGTATTAAAAGAAAGATTACATAGCAAAAAGCTTGGGTTAGACTAAAGCAAAAAGTCTTTGGAGAAAAGCCATCCCTTTCAAACAAATGTTTCTGTCTTTAAATTATTAAACCCAGAGTGGCTGCATCTAGCTAGATCATTGCACTGGGACATGTGTTCGAGTAACATGTGTTGGAAAGATCGCTGAGAGAATGGTAAATAACCGATTATACTGGTGGCTGGAGACATGTGGCTATTAAATAAATATCAGGCAGGCTTTAGGATAGGGCAAAGAACAGAAGATCAATTGTTTAGATTAAGTCAAAAATAATTGATGGCTTTCAAGATGGAAAACATACAGTCGCGGTTTTTGTTGATCTCCAACAAGCCTATGACAAAGTATGGAGAAAGGGTTGTTATCAAAATGATGGACTACGGAATTGATGGAAATCTCTACTTCTGGATTAAACAATTTCTCAGTAACAGAACAATCCAAACAAAAATTAATAACGGACTGTCAAACAGAGAAGTATTAGAGGAAGGTCTCCACAAGGATCCTGCCTCAGCTGTACTCTCTTTCTTTTTTTATAAATGATCTACCAAGAAGTATTACAGACAGAAAGGCCTATATGCTGACGATTTAGTTATTGTGGTATACTACGAAGCACCTACCAATAGCCTCCAATAGATAAATAAGATTAGAAAGTTTAAACACCTTCTGTGATAAATGGAAATTAAAAGTTAATTGCAATAAAACAGTCTACTCTATATTTTACTAAGAGTCATCCTGTTTCCAAGAAAGAAATAACACTCTCCATCCAAGGCCATCGACTCGCGACAGAAGAAAACCCCACATATTTGGGCATACAGTTAGACAGACAACTATCTCTGAACAAACACACCTCAGAATGTAAAAACCAAAGCCACAAAGAGACTCCAGTTACTAAAACAACTAGCCAGTACTAATTGGGGAGCAGACAAAAACTCGCTTCGACAACTCTATTTAGGCTATGTGCGTTCCGTCATGACTACAATTTAGCCCTCCAAAATGTAGGTAGTAAAAACACACACAAAACCTTGGACAGAGTACAAAACCAAGCCCTTCGCTTCATCTCCGGTGCCCTGAGATCGACACCCACAGCAGCATGTGAAAATACATACTAATTGGAACCACTTGGACTTCGCAGAGAATCAGCAGTGCTGAAATGGTTGAAAGATACAAACGAAAAGAGGAAAACCATCCAAACAGAATTCTGGCAAGAGCAAATGGAAACCAAGAACAAGATTAAAACAAAAATCCTGCTACACATTGCTAACACTTGAATGAAAGACACAGACTCCCAGAAAACAGAGAAAAATCTATTTTAATCAGTCAAAAACCTCCATACGCCGAACTAAAACTTCCAAAAATAAAGACTAACCTCATAGAAGAAACAACATAAATAAAAACAAATCAGATATACAAACATTAGCAATGAAGACAATACAAGAATACCCAGACAACTGGATACATGTTTACACAGATGGATCTGCCACAAAGGAACTAAAAATGCTGGATATGGGTTTGTAGTAGAATACCCAGATAAAACCTGTGATAAAATCCACAATGCTTGCGGAAGCTCCTGCTCAAATACGAGGCAGAGGCAGTTGCAATAGAAGCCTCACTGCGACACCTCTCTTCTGTTTTCCAGCTAAAACCTTCAAAACTTCAAAACACTGTCATCTTCACAGACTCCAAATCGGTTCTCCAAGCTCTTGATTTAGATAAACTCTCCTCAACGTTCAATAGTTTAAGATCTCAACTAGATGAATTCCTTACAACACACAGAGTAGACTTATCTCTCCAGTGGATACCGGGACATTCAAATATACCAGGAAATGACAATGCAGACAGACTAGCCAGACTCGGATCAACACGTTTACAACCATCAATTCCAGTTTCTTAGACACAGCGAAACAAATAATCAAAACAAATAAGAGAGAAGAATGGATGAACAGTTGGGCAATGAGCACCACGGGTAGATGTATGTTTTCCCATATGACCACTCCTGTAAAGACTGATTGCCTAAATAAGCTCAGAAGACATCAGCAAAGCATCATCTTTCAACTAAGAACACAACACATACCGCTCAACAGCCATTTAAAGCAAAATTACAAAAGACACATCCCCTTCCCTGCCCCCTATGTTAACACCCCAATGAAACAGTAACCACCACTTGCTTGAATGTCAACCTCTTGAGATCTGAGATGCACATTCCTCCCACCAAAATCCAAGCATCAGTAACACACTTTATAGTCACTGGAACAACTACAAAAGACATCTAACTTCTACATCATGGCACAAGCCGAAGGGCTAGAGCTCAGGTGGTCGCTGGTTCGGATAAGTAAGTAAATAAGTAAGTAAGTTCGAGTAAGGATTCAGGCACTTACTTTCCTTTTTCCTTGGGCAGATTATCAACTGCAACTGTGCTCACTTTGGACAACAAGGGTGATATCAGACATTTGGTTGATTATTATCTATATTCCTCATGGAATGCGAGGTGAAAGATGTATTTAAACAAAAATTATGTTGAGCTATACTTGAAATTTCCTGTAAAAAAATTATTAAAAATATATATAAATAGTTCTCATATTGTTGCTAAATTCAAAATATTCTTGTCCGATAGAGTTTTATGAGAGCAATGTTGTAATGACCATACAAAGTCATTCGCAGATGTGTGTATGTTGCTATTCCCTTAGATTAAACAGAAGGGTGTGTCTCGTTCTTGATAAGAGGTTATATCCTTTGCAATATTTGTAAATATGATAACGTTCACCAATGATATTTTATTATTATTATATTATTATTATTAATTATTATTATTATTATTATTATTATTATTATTATTATTATTATTATTATTATTATTATTATTATTATTATTATTATTTTTATTATTATTATTGTTATTATTATTTATTTATTATTGTTATTATTATTATTATTATTATTATTATTATTGTTATTATTATTGTTATTATATATTATTATTATTATTATTATTATTATTATTATTATTATTATTGTTATTATTATTATTGTTATTATTATTATTATTATTATTATTATTATTATTATTATTATTATTATGCGGGTGGTTGGATGGGAGCATCACCCTGAATCGTTATACCTATGACGTTCGCATGGGTGTACGATCCGATAGTGATGTCGTTTCTTCTTCTCTTTACTAGCCTATCCTGCTTCTTTGGTTTGTGATTGTATTTTTGACAGGGGTATTTTTTTTTTCTGTAAATCTTCTGCCTGTTTGTTCTTGGTTATTATAATTTAGCTTATGATATCTTTAGGTTATGATTTTGATTTACATTTGTACTATTTTTGTTAGATTGCTTGTTTTTTTTGTTTCAGCGGTCTTCATATAACCTCAATTGTGTTGGAAGAGACCTAAAGCATCAAACAAACAAAAATATTATTATTATTATTATTATTATTATTGTTATTATTATTGTTATGATTATTATTATTATTATTATTATTATTATTATTATTATTATATTTATTTTTATCATTTTTGTTGTTGTTTTTTGTTTATTTCCTTCTTTTGACCTTAATTTTTTATTTTCATTGTTGTTTTTTAGTTATAATAGTTAACCCACTATTCCTATTTCCGTTGTCGCTATTAATACTGCTGCTGCTGATATTACAACTGCCTGTTATCAATATACTACTACTACTACTACTACTACTACTACTACTACTACTACTACTACTACTACTACTACTACCACTACACTACTACTACTACTACTACTACTACTACTACTACTACTACCACTACTTTTACTACTACTTCTACTACTTTTACTACTACACTACACCTACTACTTCTACTACTACTACTATAACTACTACCACTGCTACTACTTCTACCACAAAAGTATAACTTTTATTGTTTTTACCAATATCCGTACTTGACATGTTCACACCAATGTAATATAACACCAACCAAATGTTTTGTAGAATGAAGACATTCGGTAACGAACAATGGACCCCCCCTCCCCCTTCATGACCAACTTTGCAACTTTATAATTAAGAAGCGAGCAACATAATTTTAACACTTTTTTGATAACCTTGTCAATATTAGAAATTAATCATTATTCAATCGCAAGTCCCCCTGGACTCGCAATAATTCAGATCTATCGAGAAACACTCACTCCACAAACGCAAAGGGACTGGTTTCAGTTATGAGTCATTCAGTGTTATCAAATTTTTTATATTTATTTTTTTATTTTATTTATGTTTTCTTGTTTGATTTGTTTTTTTTTTTTGTTTTTTTTTCCTTCTGAAAATGTATACCCCTAACAACCAAAAAACCGAAACAAAGGAACCCATTTGAATGTTTGGCAAGATCCTATGGTTACAACTGTATAAGACCTTAGTGGCATATGACTGGATACATGGTTGACTGTGACTGGAATTTGCTTTTATTTTTATTTTCCTAACTATTTATTGTCCAATATGTTAGTTTTTATTAGAGGTTTGGGGACCTCAAGATTGTTGCAGGAACTGATGTAATTATAACTCCTTTTTTACCTTATTCATTTATATGACTTTGAAGCAATGCAAGTGAAGTTAGATCTAGATCAAACCGCTGTTAAAATTAAACTAAACCAGAATTTGAATCAAATCAAGAATGTTGGAGTTTAGTTAAAAATGGCATACAGTAATTTATACATAATATAACTTACATGATTTTTCTCTCTCCACTTTTTGAGGATCAAATGGCCTTCAGTTGCCAGCAGTCATTAAGCTGCCCTTTGCTGCTTCCCAGGTGAAGTTAGCTTGTCGGAGTCAGAGTTTATCAAATGGTCAACATCCCATAGTTGGAGAGCCAACTTTATATTTATTAAATTAAAGACTAACCTACTTTTAATCCCGGTGTTAAATTAATGTCACTAACGAATTCCTAGGAGAAAGCTGAAATATAGATTTATTTAGTTTATTATTATTATTGTTTTTTTTTGTTGTTTTTGATTTGCTGTTTATTTTAAATTTTGAACCAGTTAACTACCATACTTCTGGAATGACACATATTTAAAGTTTGGCCATAAAACTCGTCCTTCAAATATCAATCTATTTAATGACCCTCATTTTGGCAAAATCTTTCAAACTTGAAATTCCTTGAAGAACTTGTGAGGTCTCATGTTTGAGAGTGTTTGCCAAGATGAGGGTCATTTAAATCGATCAATATTTGAAGATGATTTTCTGGCCAAATTTTAAATACATGTCTTTCCAGAGTATGGAAATTAACTGTTTTTTTAAAGAGTCTTTTCCTGTCTATTTTTAAACTCTAAAATGGCAAGTCTGGTATTATTTTGGGGCTGCAAGGCTCAGCAGTACGGTCTTTGCTTCTTACCCGAAAGGTACCGAGTTCGATCACCAGCTGCTGCGCCTTGGGCAAGTCACATCACCTAGCTCAATTTGCGGCGGTGCTGCACTGCGGCTGTTGACCGGTTATTCCAGTCTTCCCTTGGAATAGTCGCTAAATACAAATTTCCCCTATGGGATAATAAAGGGAATTTTATTTTATTATTATTATTATTTTTTTTCTCAATTTTATTGTTTTGTCTGAAAGTTGATTAAGAGATATGAACGTAGCCTTCACTAACTCATAGCCTGACACTTGGACTTGTATTTTGATGTCATTTGTAGGTGAGTGCACTTGACTGGTGAGATAAAGATCTGAAACAAAAAAAATGTGTATAAAACAGTGCTAGAAAAAGCAATAATAAAAAAAAACATAAGAAAAAAATTTTCGCCTGGGGATGAACCTCAGACTTCCTGGTTAGATGTCTCCCTTTATTCCCCTTAACAACGCCACAAAACCACACTATCTTGTTTGTCTGTTGGGTTTAATTTTCCTGTTTTGTAGATAAAGGGGAAACCCGAACCATTTCCCAAAATTTTCTGTTTTTGTACAAATTTCTGAAGCTTAATTTAACTTACATTCAATTTCACCTTGTTTTTTTTTTTCGAGCTTCGAGGGACTACATTTACGATAAACCCTTAAAATTTACAGAGGTTTCCCAAAAGAAATTTGGGCCACATCTGTCAAATAATCCCTGACGTCTGAGGTTCGATTTCCCCGTCGAAAGGGAGACCCGAATTTTTTGGGGCATTGTTTTTTCTTTGTTTTATTTCTTTCTTTTTTTGTCTGGCACCTTTCATACACACTTGTTTTTGATCTTTATCTTACTCCAGTGCCTGCTCCCCACTTTGGGATTTTTTTCCTTTGATTGTGTTTTTTAAAAAAAAAAAACAAAAAAAAAAAAATTTAGCTTTTATATAGCGCAATATCCACTAAATGTGTTCCCAAAGCGCTTACATGGGGGCCCTGGCCCCAAAAGCAACATTTAACATTTAGGACGGGGCAGGCATATTACAATTTTTTTTTTTTTACAGAGACAACACTGTAAAAAGGGCCAGGAAATCATTTTTTCACCTGAGTAAGGGAGAGGAAATGTGAGTAAAGAGTCTTTTTCCAAGGACTCAAATATGCGCGAGCGGGCTTGAACCCCGGGGCTGTCCGATTTCCCAAAGCGAGTGTCATACCGCAAGACCACATAGCAAACGTTTAGTAGTGATCTGGAAAAAAAATTTATTCCATTGGTTTACTATTGAATACAAACCCTTTCAATTTGTTATCTTTTCCCCTGGCTGTTCGCTGTATTTTGATATAAATTTTTTGGGGCCAAATATCAAGCTATGAGGGTTTTCGAAGACGTAAGTGACTCACTCAGCTTCAATTCATTTT
>NC_088362.1:58735044-58760044 GCF_034508935.2 Berghia stephanieae
ACTACTACTACTACTACTACTACTACTATCTATCTACTACTACTACTACTACTACTACTACTACTATTACTACTACTACTACTACTACTACTACTACTACTACTACTACTACTACTACTACTACTGCTACTACTACTACTGTGGCGTAGTTGCACACACACACACACACACACACACATATATATATATACTGCTGACTTATGATCGTATAGTGGCTTTTTGAGAGATCGTAATGATATTCCTTTTTTTTTTTTTTTGTTTGTTTGTTGCTTTAGGTCTCTTCCAACACAATTGAGGTTATATGAGAGACCGCTGAAACAAAAAAACAAGCAATCTAACAAAAATAGTACAAATGTAAATCAAAATCATAACCTAAAGATATCATAAGCTAAATTATAAATAACCAAGAACAAACAGGCAGAAGATTTACAGAAAAAAAAATATCCCCTGTCAAAATACAATCACAAACCAAAGAAGCAGGATAGGCTAGTAAAGAGAAGAAGAAACGACATCACTATCGGATCGTAAACCCATGCGAACATCATAGGTATATGATTCAAGGGTGATGCTCCCATCCAACCACCCGCTGATATTCCTTTGCATTGTGTTGTAGATGTTAATAATGACAAAAGAGTTCAAAGGCCAATGATGATAATTAAATGGACAACACCAAGACATTCGAATCTAAGTCTAGATTACAAGTTTCATTTCTTACTGTTTTATTTGTTGTGATAAATTCGAAATCCAAATCAAATAGCATTGTCATAATTCAATCAGTTTTATCAATTTCATATCCGTAAAATCAAACCAAATTTTCAATATACGTGCATTATATCTAAGTCCGTAAAATAAAGATTCTTATTAGATTCTTAGATTCTTAGGAAGTTAGAATTTGCAGCATAATACAAAAAAAAGTCTAAAGACTTTGGAAAGTGCAGCCTAAAGAGTAAAAAAGTAGAATGTGGAATCCCGTTTGATCAGAAACACTTCCTACTTCCTTATTGTTGACTGATTACACATGATTTAATTCTAATCAATTGAACATAACTTCCTTTTCGACTAAGTTACATATTTTATGATATTATAAACGTTAAATTCAACCCACGCCATGTGCAAGCCCTTATCCACGTTATTATTTTTTAAAAAGTATAGTAAATATAGATTACAATTACAACAGTTATAAGCAAATCGATAGGAGAAAAATATGATAATGAAAATATTCGGAGAAACAATATATACACTCTGCTCAATAAAAATTGAATGTCTCGCGCCTTTGCTCTAGGCTTATAATAATATTCATATAACTCATTGCGACGTAATCTCGCACCTCATTAGTATTGATTGTGCACTTTAACCACGCGCCATGTATTAATAAAAATTCACCGCCTTCTGCATCAATTCATAATGTTAAACCATGTGCTTTAATCAAAGGTAAAATAAAATATTCCCGAACGCATCATTCCTGCATCTCGCAATTTAAACCGTGTTTACATTAATCACCGCGTCGTACATCATTAGGCTTATTTACCCAATATGCATTCACAGCATTTTACCATATAGGTTATTATAATTCGCTGATTCTTTATAAGTTAACAGCTTGTGTCACAAATAATTTCAGCTCACATGACATGATAATGCATTTTGAATATTTTTTTATTCTTCCGTAATAACATTTTAACTCCCATTAAAAGACATGTGTCTTTCATAATAATTAATACTCCGTCATTGAATTTATATTATCTACTTTTCATTCACCGACTTTAAATCAAAAGTTCTTTTTCCGTTATAATAGCTCCTTAAAAAATCACGATGAAAAGCGTTTCAAAACAAAACCAAACATTACAATTATTGACTCATATTCTGCATAAATCATTTCAACTGAATTTCCAGTGATAAAATTCAAATGTCTTATGTACTCTATTATAACGCCATATCTCATTGCACAAATAAAATGAGCTTAATTGTCGATAACCACACATTTATTATCAAGAAAACAAACGGATATAAACCTTTGCTCTTTGTCATGATTATCCCTGTCGACGGGAGAAAATATAATTAATGATTGACTCATATTCTGCATAAATCATTTCATCATAATATAACAATAAATACCATAAGACATTCTTCAATCACCAAAACTTATAACTTACACGTTGTTATTGCCATCATCTTCTTGAGTCATTTTGACAGAAAATAAAACGCAATAACACTAAATAATGGACTAACTGTCTATGTAATTCCAACAGTAACAGACAAAATTGAAATAAAAATCGACACATCTTTGTTATCGAGCTTAACAAAACATTGCCATTAACGTTACAAATTAATATTCGAAGATTTGCTTGATTGTAAGTAAACGCATTTCCTTTAATTTTGAATAATAAAACGCACTAAATTCTTCACATAAATACTGCATTTTTTGCCAACTCGCCCTTTCTTCTTAATTAAATAAAATACGTATAGCATCAATGGGATATTATTATTATTATTATTATTATTATTATTATTATTATTATTATTATTATTATTATTATTATTATTATTATCATTATTATGTTTTGCCGTTCTAAAATATATTGTTTTTCGTTTCTAAATATAATAATATTTCCTTTTCAATCTATGGTTCTTATTTTCAATATTATTTCGTTTAAATGTTTCAAAATATCGTCTTTTGTCAGAATTTTAGGAATTATCTATAATTTCAATAATTTTTTTTCAACATTTAATTACAAAATAATTAAACTATTTCACCTTCAAAATCGATGATCATTTTGTTTTTCAAATAAAAATGTTATCGTATCTGTTCACAATTTTTCACTTCAAAATTCGAGTCTCACAAAAACTTCAAAAGATGTTAACACTGAAACAATATACATTTCTTGTGTATCCATGGTTCGGAAAAATAACATCTTGTGAACCGCGCCGAATTAGAATATAGTATACTGGTCACGGCACCCAATTAACATACATATGTGGCGTAGTTGCACATATATATTGCTGGCATATGATCGCATAGTGGCTTTTTGATAGATGGTTATGATATTCCTTCTGCATTGTGTTGTAGATAACGACTAAAGAGTTCAAGTTCTAATGCTGATAATTGAATATACATCACCAAGACATTCAAATCAAAGTCCAGATTACAAGTTTCATTTCTTACTGTTTTATTTGTTGTGATAAATTCGAAATCTAAATCAAATAGCATTGTCATAATTCAATCAGTTTTATCAATTTCATATCCGTAAAATCAAACCAAATTTTCAATATACGTGCATTATATCTAAGTCCGTAAAATAAAGATTCTTATTAGATTCTTAGATTCTTAGGAAGTTAGAATTTGCAGCATAATACAAAAAAAAGTCTAAAGACTTTGGAAAGTGCAGCCTAAAGAGTAAAAAAGTAGAATGTGGAATCCCGTTTGATCAGAAACACTTCCTACTTCCTTATTGTTGACTGATTACACATGATTTAATTCTAATCAATTGAACATAACTTCCTTTTCGACTAAGTTACATATTTTATGATATTATAAACGTTAAATTCAACCCACGCCATGTGCAAGCCCTTATCCACGTTATTATTTTTTAAAAAGTATAGTAAATATAGATTACAATTACAACAGTTATAAGCAAATCGATAGGAGAAAAATATGATAATGAAAATATTCGGAGAAACAATATATACACTCTGCTCAATAAAAATTGAATGTCTCGCGCCTTTGCTCTAGGCTTATAATAATATTCATATAACTCATTGCGACGTAATCTCGCACCTCATTAGTATTGATTGTGCACTTTAACCACGCGCCATGTATTAATAAAAATTCACCGCCTTCTGCATCAATTCATAATGTTAAACCATGTGCTTTAATCAAAGGTAAAATAAAATATTCCCGAACGCATCATTCCTGCATCTCGTAATTTAAACCGTGTTTACATTAATCACCGCGTCGTACATCATTGGGCTTATTTACCCAATATGCATTCACAGCATTTTACCATATAGGTTATTATAATTCGCTGATTCTTTACAAGTTAACAGCTTGTGTCACAAATAATTTCAGCTCACATGACATGATAATGCATTTTGAATATTTTTTATTCTTCCGTAATAACATTTTAACTCCCATTAAAAGACATGTGTCTTTCATAATAATTAATACTCCGTCATTGAATTTATATTATCTACTTTTCATTCACCGACTTTAAATCAAAAGTTCTTTTTCCGTTATAATAGCTCCTTAAAAAATCACGATGAAAAGCGTTTCAAAACAAAACCAAACATTACAATTATTGACTCATATTCTGCATAAATCATTTCAACTGAATTTCCAGTGATAAAATTCAAATGTCTTATGTACTCTATTATAACGCCATATCTCATTGCACAAATAAAATGAGCTTAATTGTCGATAACCACACATTTATTATCAAGAAAACAAACGGATATAAACCTTTGCTCTTTGTCATGATTATCCCTGTCGACGGGAGAAAATATAATTAATGATTGACTCATATTCTGCATAAATCATTTCATCATAATATAACAATAAATACCATAAGACATTCTTCAATCACCAAAACTTATAACTTACACGTTGTTATTGCCATCATCTTCTTGAGTCATTTTGACAGAAAATAAAACGCAATAACACTAAATAATGGACTAACTGTCTATGTAATTCCAACAGTAACAGACAAAATTGAAATAAAAATCGACACATCTTTGTTATCGAGCTTAACAAAACATTGCCATTAACGTTACAAATTAATATTCGAAGATTTGCTTGATTGTAAGTAAACGCATTTCCTTTAATTTTGAATAATAAAACGCACTAAATTCTTCACATAAATACTGCATTTTTTGCCAACTCGCCCTTTCTTCTTAATTAAATAAAATACGTATAGCATCAATGGGATATATTATTATTATTATTATTATTATTATTATTATTATTATTATTATTATTATTATTATTATTATTATTATTATCATTATTATGTTTTGCCGTTCTAAAATATATTGTTTTTCGTTTCTAAATATAATAATATTTCCTTTTCAATCTATGGTTCTTATTTTCAATATTATTTCGTTTAAATGTTTCAAAATATCGTCTTTTGTCAGAATTTTAGGAATTATCTATAATTTCAATAATTTTTTTTCAACATTTAATTACAAAATAATTAAACTATTTCACCTTCAAAATCGATGATCATTTTGTTTTTCAAATAAAAATGTTATCGTATCTGTTCACAATTTTTCACTTCAAAATTCGAGTCTCACAAAAACTTCAAAAGATGTTAACACTGAAACAATATACATTTCTTGTGTATCCATGGTTCGGAAAAATAACATCTTGTGAACCGCGCCGAATTAGAATATAGTATACTGGTCACGGCACCCAATTAACATACATATGTGGCGTAGTTGCACATATATATTGCTGGCATATGATCGCATAGTGGCTTTTTGATAGATGGTTATGATATTCCTTTGCATTGTGTTGTAGATAACGACTAAAGAGTTAAAGTTCTAATGCTGATAATTGAATATACATCACCAAGACATTCAAATCAAAGTCCAGATTCCAAGTTTCATTTCTTACTGCTTTATTTGTTATGATAAATTCGAAATCAAAATCAAATAACATGGTCATAGTTCAATCAGTTCCATAAATTTCAAATCCGTAAAATCAATCCAAATGTTAAGTCAATTAGTTAGTCTATGTGACCATTTTCAATATACGTGGAATATTTCTATTTCTAAGTCCATAAAATAAAGATTATTAGTAGAAAGTTAGAATTTGCAGCATAATAAAAAAAAAGTCTAAAGACTTATCAAAGTGCAGCCTAAAAAGTCAAAAAGTAGAATGTAGAATCCGTTTAATCAGAACACTCAATTTTATACCCTATTGTAAACTATTCCCACGATTCCTTCAAACCACAACTCCTACCCCATGTCAGTCTAAACCGTCACCCTAAAAGTAAACGTGAATCATACTCAACTCGAAACGTTAAATCCCTAAATATTAATGTTAAACCCCGCCTTTTATGATATAATATTATTTTGGTAAACGTCAGTTTTTACGCCCAAATACGCCCAAATAACAAATACCAACTATAACCTGATGCTTTTATTCCCAAATACCAATTAACACTGATCAATGAAAGTAATTTTCTAGTACTCCACATAATGACCAGTCCTTTAACTTTGGAACGTAAAATTGTCCTAAACCCATTAAATATTGACCAAGTTTAACTGATATAAATGCACCGGGAACTCAGTAAACCCACTTGCTGGAATAATTAATCATTTTCCAGTACTGATACTTTATGAAAAGTAACCTTTACAACTTACTACTCTTACACTACTACTACTACTACTAATACTACTATACTACTACTACTACTATTACTTATTATTATTATTATTATTATTATTATTATATTATTATTATTATTATTATTATTATTATTATTATTATTATCGACTACTTACTATACTACTACTACTACTACTACTACTACTACTACTACTACTACTACTACTACTACTACTGCTACTACTAGTACTACAACTACTACAATGACAACGACAACAGCAACTACTACTACTATTACTACTACTACTACTACTACTACTACTACTACTACTACTACTACTACTACTACTACTACTACTACAACACCAAATACTACTACTGCTGCTACTACTACTACTACTACTACTACTACTACTACTACTACTACTACTACTACTACTACTACGTTTTTCCCAAAGTACAGCAGTATAGACCATAACACGGCCAAGTCTCAACAGAACTTACGAGGGATTTGAAGCTGTTAATGTTACGGAATTAAATTTGTAATTCTTTCAATATTAGAACTACCCAACGAGCCAGAACTGTTACTCCTAAATGGATGTTCATAAATATTCCAAAATAAGACAATGAAAAAAAAAACTTGAGCTTTTATAGAGAGAAATATCCACTAAACGTGCTCAGAACCCTTTACAAAGGGACATGCCGCCAGTTAGGTGATGCTACATTTTTTTTTCGACGGAGACAACGCTGCTTACGGCAAGGTACTCATTTTAGACCTAAGTACGGTGAGAGAATGTGAGTAGAGAGACTTTTCCAAGGAACTCAAGTATGCGCCGATCGGGTTCGAACCCAGGATCTTCCGATCTGAAAGCGAGAGTCATTCCGCAAGACCACATCGTAGCCACGAGTACAGTAGTATAGGTACATAACACGGCCAATTCTCAAAAGACCGTGCAAGCCAGGGTTTTGGAGCTGTTATTGTTACGGAATTGAATAATCTGTTTATTAACAGAACTGCCTAGAGACCCGGGACGCTTTGAACTGTCATATTATTATGCTGAGTGAGAGAGGTATTATATAGTATAGGGTTTGCGAGAGTATTGGGGGGGGGAGAGATGGAGTGAGGTGCGTGGGGGGGGGAGGGGAGGGAGAGAGAGAGAGAGAGAGAGAGAGAGGAGAGAGAGAGAGAGAGAGAGAGAGAGAGAGAGAGAGATGTCCGCTCACTCCCAAATCAACGATCATAAATATTCAAAAATATGACAATAAGGACAATGAGGAGTAATACTATTTTTAAAAAGTAATAGGGATTATTAGAATCATAATATGGCAATACAGATATATTCTGAAACAAAAAAGCGTATTTCAAATTCTGTGCGAGAAAACTCGTCCTTCAAATAAGATCCGTGAAGTCTCAGGTTTGAGAGTTCTTGCCAATACGAGGGTCATTTTAATCGATCGGTATATGAAGGACGAGATATCTGTTGGTTTTTTTTTAACAGCAATAATTGAAACAAAACTTGGTTACGGAGAAATATTATTGAGATTTTGTCTTATTGACCTCACAAGGGGAAGGCCACGAGGAACATGGAGAAGAATTAAAGAAGCTGATATACAGAGAAGTGGTAAGACCTGGAATGAGATTAAAAAGTTAGCTCGGGATAGAGAAGGATGGAAACTGTTTGTCTGTGGCCTATACCCTGACCCAGGGTGAAAAAGGCAATGATGATGATGATGATGACCTCACAATATATTTCCAAGAGTTCCGGTGCATCGGGGATAACTAGCAAGAGGGGGAGGGGGAACGCACGAGGGATAGTGAAAGATATATATATATATATATATATATATATATATATATATATATATATATATATATATTATATATTTATATATATATATATATATAGAGAGAGAGAGAGAGAATATATATATTGTGTGTGGGGGGGGGATGAGGGGGGGTGAGGGAGAGTGAGAGAGAAGGTGGGGGAGGGAACTAGAGAGAGAGAGTGAGAGAGAGAGAGAAAGGGAGAGAGAGAGAGAGACAGAGAGAGAGAGAGAAAGAGAGAGAGAGAGAGACGGGGGGGGGGGGGGGGGGGGGGGGGGGAGACGGAGTGTGAGAGAGTGTAAATTAGGGACTGGGGGGAGAGCGTTATTGCCTCTTAAATACTACATAATGTTTTGCATGCCAACAAAGTACCCACTAGGCGGTTCAATTATGCACTACTTGAGATAAAACAGCTGCACGTACTTAACTCCCCTGAGCAGTTGTGACAGAAGATACCAGTCGGAATTGATTGTTCATCAAAATATGCCAGACAATAAAAAAAAAATTGAATCTTATAATATAATATAATCAAAATTGCAGGTCGTAAAATTATAAATATAATAAATATAATAAAATACAATAAATAAATATGAACATAAATAGAGTACATTTCCACGGATTTACCATGCTCTGTGCAGCTCATATGAAACCGTATTTTTATTTCATAAAGCACCAGTCGCCTGTGAGGCGTCATTTTAATACTAACACTCTGACCATTTATATCCTTCACTGCCTTCACTGCTGTACTATGAAAAAAAAAACCATATTAAAATGACCAGAAAACTCGTCGCGTTAATCGATAGATATTTCAAGGACGATTTTTATGGCCAAAATTTTTAAGACGTGTTTTTCCAGAATATAGCAATGTGTCCAGTCATAAGCAATCCTGTGCTGCGTGTTTGTGTTGCCATGAACCACGGAAGCCAGTGTTTAAAAAAAAAAGGAAAGCATCGCCGTACTTACATTGTGATATGGAACAACATTATACGATTCTTACACTCTGGCGTTTTCCCAACCGCTGCACGAACTTGCGAGTGCGCGTTGAGAACAAAATTCGAATTCCAAAATGCAAGAGTGTAAGAAATCTTTTATTCTAACACTCAATCGATTCCTATTTCGTCATCTTTGAATAAAAGACATCTTCAAAAACATTCAAATGATTACTTCTTTTTAATGAATCTGATTTTTTATGAAGTTTACGGTTGATACTCTGACGTCACAAATTATTATTGTACTTACTTACTTACTAACTTATCCGAAACAGCGACCACCTAAGCTCTACCCCTCGGTCTTGCACCATGACGTAGAAGTTAGACGTCTTTTGTAGTTGTTCCAGGTGACTATAAAGTGTGTTACCGATACTTGGATTTGGTGGGAGAAATGTGCATCTCAGGTCTTCAAGAGGCTGACATTCAAGCAAGTATTATTGTAAACATGATATCATTACGTGTTACTATTTAGGGAGAGGGGTAGAATAATATTTGTCCGTGAATTCAATTCACCAACTACCGCCTTAAGTTTGTTTCTTACAGTCTTTTCAAAGTAAACAAAATACTGGGAAATATAAATGTTGCTTCTTGACAAAGGGAAAGCCCAAGACGTCCACATTATCTATCTTCGTTAATTAAATCGAATCTTCTATTCTATTTGGTTATTGAAACATTTTCTTTTAAAGTAAACAAAGGCATAAATAAAGCAATCTGGCAACTCCAAACACTGTACTAATAAAACGTTTATCTTCTTCAATGGGCCAATTGTGTAATAATATTCTATACGACTCTTTCGTCTCTTTGTATTTATTAAACGACGTATTTTTATCGTGCCCAATAACACAACGAGCTTGTTATGTGTTATTTCACGATAAAAAATATAACGAGTTTAATAAATACGTTCTACCCCTACAAGTAAGATTAATAGATATTTTGTGACTAAATGGTATGGTGTAAGTACTCGCAGGCTCGTTGTGTTATTGGGCACGATAAAAATAACTTGTTTAATAAATACAAAGAGATGAAAGAATCGTTCATTATTTCACCCCTCTCCCTAAATAGTAACACGTAATGATATCAAGTTTACAATAATAATGTGTGACGTCAGATTATCACACGTTAAATTTGACTAAAATCAGATTTTCGAAAAAAACAAGAGAGAGAGAGAGAGAGAGAGAGAGAGAGAGAGAGAGAGAGAGAGAGAGAGAGAGAGAGAGAGAGATATAGGGAGTGAGAGAGAAAAAATATAAATATAAATATTTTTGAAAATGTTTTTTACTCAGAGATGACGACATCGGAATCGATTGAGGGGTAGAATAAAACATTTCTTACACCCTTGATTTTTGGAATTCGAACTTTGTTCCCAACGAGCACTGTCAAGTTCGTGCAGCGGTTGGGAACACATTTGGAATTCCAAAATGCAAGAGTGTAAGTATTGTATATTATTCCACCCCTCTCATTGGAAAACCCTGTCATTTCTGGGTAAATACGTAATCGTTGAATAATGTTTTGATAACGTTGAATAAAAAAATTATTCAACGATTGCGGAATATTTTCGCACATTTTATTGGTGTGAAATAAGGTGTAAATGACAACTGATTGGTAATTATAAATAATCTTTTCGTGCGCATGAATACAAATCCAACGTTTTTCTTTTTTGGATCAAATTGTCATTCAAGCAGACAGAGAAATATAAAAATTATGGCGAATCGAAGTACTAATACCATAAAATTGGTCATGAAATAAGTAATACTAATATATCTTACATGGAGGGGTGGCATTCTTTCATTTCTTTGTATTTATTAAACTCGTTTTATTTTTATCGCGCAACAACACATACGCAAGCTCGTAGAGTTATTGGGCACGATAAAAATAACTCTTTTAATAAATACAAAGAAATTAAAGAATCGGGGAGGCCTTCCGAAAGCTCCTACATCCCAAGTATTCTTGTTTTTTATAATGTTCTAGTAGGGGTTTGGGAGGGGGTAAAACTTTTTTTTTTAAAATAAAAAAGTCTCCCCCCTCCAAAACCCCATACTAGAACATTATAAAAAAAGTTTTCCCCTCCCAAACCCCCTACTAGAACAAGAATACTGGGGATGTGGGAGCTTTCGGAAGGCCTCCCAAGAATCGTATTATAATCGAGACGAAACAACCGTTATTGACTTCCAACAGTTAAAGACAGCTCCTATGAAAATTTGAAAATGGCTAAACAAAACATCCTGTCCCGACATATTTACTTCTAATGGTCCATAATTGGTTGTGCATTACGCGTGACGATGATTGCACAGCATTTCGTGCGAAAGAGATAAATAAGTAAGTAAATAAATAAATAGATAAATAACAAAATCAATAATAATAATAATAATAATAATAATAATAATAATAATAATAATAATAATAATAATAACAACAATAATAATAATAATCGACAGGCACTTATTTTTAAAGTGCGTTCAGATTAAATATCAGACCTGCATATATGTCACGTCGATAATAATAATAATAATAATAATAATAATAATAATAATAATAATAATAATAATAATAATAATAATAATAATAATAGACATGTCTGGACGTAATTCGTATAAATAAAATAATTATGTCTTGAATTATCATATTAGCCGTGTCGCTTACGTGATCTAAAATAATTATCTCATCTGTGAGGAACGGTTATCTTTCATTATTTTTTTTTTAATTGGTAAACATATTTGCATGCCTGGCTGATAGCTGAACGCAAATATGGGCTTGATATAAAATAAAAAGGTCACTCAAATTTTTTCTGCCGATACAATTGATTCAATGGCTTCCATATCCCCCTTTTTCCCACGCACTCTCGTACCTACAAATACCCACCAACACTCATATATATATTATATATATATATATATATATATATATATATATATATATATACATATATTACATATAATATATATATATAAATATACATTATATATAATATATTTATTATAATATATTATATATATATATATATATATATATATATATATATATATATATATATTAGACCTGTAAATGAGCTTTATAAAAATTGACTGAAACTCTTCGACAAACTGAAGATTCAATTATTTTTAAAAAAATAAGGGCATCAATGGAGAGGAGAGTGATAAATACAATACATTAAAATAGTGGGTGTTATTTCTTACTGGAAGTATGACTGCCATAATTTGATGTAGAAGGAATGCTAAATAAGCATGTCATTCATATGATATAGTAAAGATGACTTCATCAAAGTCATATTCCTGCCTCTGGAATTTTTTTTGACATAGTCAGAAAAATAATCACCATTATCATCTTTAACTTCTAGCCATGACCAATTGAATAATTGAATTTATTCCTCACACTCACATCTTTAACTTTATCGATGCTCGACAAGTCTGAATTGCGATCCACGAACAGCTCAGCCATTGTGAGAACATTAGAATAATGTAGCAATGAGCAAACTTGATTTTCAATCAGTAAATGACAGAGAAAAAAAAAACTTAAATAAATATGACTTCTGGCCAATACACTGAATTATTAAGTAGAAGTGAATTATCAAGAAGAAACTTCGGCAGGCGTAGCGGAAAAATTCAAAGAATCGAAATGAAGGTAAACCGTAAATCGCCACAAAACAGCAAGCTCGCTTGGGCTTGAGCAAAACAATGGCAGAAAACGTCCTGATTGCACGGGAATTAATTAGGCTACTTACCATTGTTCCTTATAATCAGGTACTCAATCAGTGAAGAAACGGTCAACCAGTTTGTTTACAATGTGAGGCAATCGAAATGTGCTTGTAGCAATCTATCCAAATCTAACTTTCGATTTAAAGTAGTGTCGAGCGGAAGTCTCGATGATACCTCAAGTCATCGGCCACCAACACTCAAAACTTCCCGAACTCGATGACCAAGGAAAAGTCGGGAATTCCCGAGAAGTAGCTGTAGGGAACAGTATGCCTTTTTATGTTGTGTGTTTGTGTGTTGGTGTGTAGTATCTCGATCGAGGCTGTTGTGAGTTGTTGTCATGATGTTCCGTTTGTGATTGTGACGTCATATCTTGTTGGCCACCGTATATAAGCGGCAGTCACCGCTTACTCGCTCTCTTTGACCATTTGAATCTACAGCAAACGTTCCTAACGGATAATCAAAATCTAGGTATGTGTACTTAGTAAATCGGGAACTGCCCACTTCGGTGGAGATTCATGCCTCGGGCATATTATTTATTATTTTATTTTCTCATCGTGAATGAGATGTAAAAATCTATTCACGACAATTGGCGCTGCGACTAATAAAGTTTTACAATTTTCACTGTGGTTTTAGTGTAACTGTAAAATTTCGAACCCTGCCATGAAAATCGTGCATGGAGACACCACGTGCATGGGCACAGGAATTAGTTTCATAAAAAAGAGTTCTGTAAACAAGTCCGTCGTTAGTTAGCATTGTTCTAAAATTTCAACGGATTATGTTTAGATGCGCCACGATATTTTTCCTCTGGATTACATGGGAGTTGGTGGATGCTACCCAACCAGAGAGGTCTTAACTGCTATTTCTGCAGCTATTCGCCGTTTTAGGGGTCGGCAATTCTCAACTAATTATCAGTATTTCAGTGATTTAACTACGATAATATTTAGAGAGATTTTCACTCTACAAAAAAGGAACAAAATATTGGTGAGTACCTTTCCCATTTTCATTGAATTATTTGGAAATGCTTTAAATGACTAGGAGATGAGACCTACTATGCATTATTCCTTATAACTATCTGATCTGGTGAACCACTCATAAATAGGTGTCATGGTGTTTTTACTTACACAACTAGTCGTAGTCGATGTCTCTAACTCCTGAGTTTAAATCATGACCTACCATGCATACAGGGTAGGGTGCTTATCTTTTATGCATGAGACTAGTCTCAATGACTGCTATCTGGAGTACTATTCCTATGCATTGCATGGCTCCCAGATTGCTGGTCAATTACCTCTATCTCTAGTTTTAAAGTCAACAGTAACTGGACTCAACTCAGGTAGACTAGCTAACTAGTCTCTAAGCTGTAAGTGATAACACCAGAAGATTACAACAGAGGTCGAAGTCTATGTCTAAACTGAGTTAATCAAGACCCACCATGCATACAGGGTAGGGTGCTTATCTTTTATGCATGAGACTAGTCTCAAGGACTGACATCTGGAGTACTACTCCTATGCATTGCATGGCTCCCAGATTGCTGGTCAATCAGCTCTATCTCTAGTTCTTAAGTCAACAATAACTGGACTCAACTCAGGTAGACTAACTAGACTAAGTTGTAAGTGATAAATCACTTAACTAGCTCAACAACCTACATAGGCTGCTAGTTTCGTCTCACCAGACAGTAGCGTTCATCTTCATTTACATGTTCCTAACAACCCCTATTAAGTATAGGATGTTTATCTGAACTCTTTACATCCATACTCTGTAAACATATCCATCAGAAGGCGAAGTCAATGTCTAAACTCCTGAGTTTAAATCATGACCTACCATGCATACAGGGTAGGGTGCTTATCTTTTATGCATGAGACTAGAGTCTCAATGACTGCTTTCTGGAGTACTATTCCTATGCATTGCATGGCTCCAGATTGCTGGTCAATTACCTCTATCTCTAGTTTTAAAGTCAACAGTAACTGGACTCAACTCAGGTAGACTAGCTAACTAGTCTCTTAGCTGTAAGTGATAACACCAGAAGATTACAACAGAGGTCGAAGTCTATGTCTAAACTGAGTTTAATCAAGACCTACCATGCATACAGGGTAGGGTGCTTATCTTTTATGCATGAGACTAGAGTCTCAAAGACTGACATCTGGAGTACTATTCCTATGCATTGCATGGCTCCCAGATGGCTGGTCAATCAGCTCTATCTCTAGTTCTTAAGTCAACACTAACTGGACTCAACTCAGGTAGACTAACTAGACTAAGTTGTTGTAAGTGATAAATCACTTAACCAGCTGAACAACCTACACAGGCTGCTAGTTTTGTCTCACCAGACAGTAGCGTTCATCTTCATTTACATGTTCCTAACAACCCTATTAAGTACAGGATGTTTGTCTGAACTCTTTACATCCATATATATCCACTTGCCGTAGACACCTGGTCAGTGTCTAAATAGGATAAAACCACCTCGAACCCAGTGATTAAACAATGAAAATAGTTGAAAGCTATCAGCTGCGGTGTAGGTGTTGTAAACAAGTGAGAGGGGATCTTAGAGTATTCCAAGTTTACAGACTTTTATCATTAATGTCATTACTGCCAAGGACCTTTTGAGGTCATCTGGGATATGCAAGCCTTTGGCTAAAACCTTGCTTGACATTCAAGCCCATAAAGGTTTACTCACTAAGGAAGATGTGATAGATAAGATCAGTAATGGCGATATGTTAGAACTTTTTGATTTTCGGTTCCCGAATCGTGCGTTTTTGAGAAGCCAGGCGAACATGTCCCTGGTACCTCTCGCTACAGTTCCCTGCACAAAATCGTTTTGAATGATAATGTGTCTGGTCCTGGAGACAGACGAAGGGACTGTCTGAGCTGCAGATCACAACTAAAGCTGCAGGTTCGCATCCTGAACAAGACGCTACTAGCAATCCTCAAGGAAGTGCTAGTAATGTCATGAACCCTACATTTTGTATTTTGTAACGATGCGAAATGCACCATTCGTAATGCGTGGCACAATCAGCCTACCGAAAACATCCTTTTTGGCGTCCGACCAGGAGCGGGTTCCTTTCGTTCATGAAGGTAAATTTTGACAAAATTCCATGGACAAGGTGCCTTACTCTTGAGTGTCCTGAACCTGTAACTCACACATTGGACCCACCCTCTCAAGATTTTCTCAAACAAAGGCTTCACATCAATGGACCCACAAAGAGAGGACTGTGGACATGCGAGAGACACAATAAGGCGAACCCGCTGGCTACCACGAAGAACGCCATCTATGAGAAGAACCATAGAACAGGAAGATACTCCAATTTAAGAATCTGGGTCAAAATCTGAGGAATTGGAAGATTGTAACCAAATTAGAGCAGTGACTCACCACAAGCATTAAAACAGCTGGCGGACAGCAGAGGACTGAGATGAGTGTTGAGGCAATGTTCAAAAAGATATCACTGCATGAGCAAACCCAAAGTAAATTACTCTCATTGCACTCCAAAGCCAAGACTTGGAAGTTATGCAAAGAGGTGCTCAACGTGCACAGCCAAGATCTCGCTCTAATTTCCCACCATCAAGTGCCTGTTTTTCATGTGGAGGTCAAGACCACTATGCTAGAGACTGCTCCAGGATAGGTCGCCCAAAGGAAGACAAGGCGCCAAACGGGCAGGGATCAGTTTGAGCCTGAAATTGATCCCAGTTCAAACAAGGGCAAGTAAAGAGGACCCAGTTTTTTGAGGCACAAAACAGATGTGACTATGAGCGATTTGTGCCCCTACTCTTCTGACTGTACGAATTTTATTGAAATGAACAAACTGAGGAAAACCTCGCCCAGCAGACCAACGACTGAAGACACAATGTAAATCGGTCTAGCCAAAATAAAGAACAGATCGTAAAACCCTATTGTGATGAAGAATGATACCCTTGTCCTTGGAAAATATTTTAATGATCGTCTTTCAATCTTAAAACATCTCAGCCCCATGCCGAACAGACAAGACTGGTAAACGCTGCACAATAATATTATACAATAGGCCCGAATCTCTTCTTCCTTCAAGATGACCACTTTAGACGAATGAAGTGATGGAGAATAAACTGCTAAAATTGCCACTTCCAAGAGATTTGGATTTGTGTGTAAGCATATCCTCAAATGATGTCAATGTGTTACTTAAGGCTGCTCATTGTGGTTAAAATACAAAAGTAAATATGAGAGGCCAGGACCTAACAATTCTAATACATTGGGATACCCATGACATACGTTGAGAATGACATTCTATGGCCCTCAACAAAGATACAAATAAACTCACCAATCAGATCACTTCAATCACCAGCACATTGAAAGTAATTAGCAGCTGTTAAGAATTCTTATTCAGGTCATTTATTTCCTGCCTCTAAATGCACACGACCTGAACCACCGCTCTGACCAATGACAGATGGTCAAGACAAGCGAGAAAAAAAAAAAGAAAAAAAAATTGTGGTGACGTTATGAAGCTACATACCCAGGAAGAATATATATTACTAATTGCTTCCGTCATCTGCAGTGCAGTCAATAACAGATAGTTTTTACATAAAAGAATTTGAGCTTATGCCTAAACCCATAAAGGAAGAGGGGTAATTATTGGTGAAATGTTAAAAATTGTTTTAAGCAAGCTCACAAGACTGCTAGAAAACCACTGAAGACAGAGTTGAAAAGATGAAATTCGACTATGGAATTAGAAGAGGCAAAAAGTGCACTGTGAAGACAGAAATTAAAAATTAAAGACGTTTTTATAACTGAATGCAATCCTGATCAGTCCTGCCAACATCATTGCGGATTTAATCTTCGGTGCACTGTTATGTGTAAAAAAAAAAAAAACAGACACAAACTTTAAGAAGAATGGTCAATCAAGAAGCCTCAAACTCTGTCATGACTCATTTCTGTTGCTATGTACAAAAAAAAAACCCAAAAAGCCCCCAGACCATGGAAAGAAACAACAAAGTATGTATGACTGTCTGGAGCAACATCACGGTCTGTATCAACTGAGCAGAATAGCAACGAGTCGATGTCACCACTGTCAACATGGCAGTGACAGTGATGAAGGGGTTCAATTCCAAAGAAAATACCAGGGAAGCTCAGCTTGTTGGAACCAAAGGCTGAAGGAGAAGGGGTAGAGGTGACACTTTCACCTCCCCATCAAAGGGTAGAGGTTTCACCTCCCCACCAAGAAACTTCTCACATCATGATGACTCAAGGGCACAAGGGACTACTAGAGACATCTGGAGCAGACACCATGCACAGGGAGCCTGATGACACCCCAAGCAATCACAGGTTTGATGACAGCTGAACCCAAGACCTGATGATACCAGGGTTGGAACCCCTCAGAATCACAGGCTTGATGATACCTGGTGTAAGCCCCCCTGAACCCAGAGACCTGATGATACCAGGGATGGTACCCCTCGGAATCGCAGGCGAGGAAGGGAGAGAGCTACCCAGAGAACCCGACCCAACCTGATGGAACCAGAATAAGCCAAGATGTGAGAAATAACCCATGAGGGTACCATGACGACCATGTGGGCCAGGAAACCATGGTAGTGGTACCCCTAATGAACTGAGAACATGAACACATGAGAATTCACCTCAAGCAGGCGAGGGAGGGAATTATGGCTATACATCAGAAGGTATTTTACTACCTCGATCAGGTGAGTCAGAAGCATAAGCTTCAAAATGATGATGGATACCACCTTGTGGCAGGACCTGTATTATAGACATTAACATGAATTGGTAACGGACATGGTTCCGACGATGCTGTAAAAAAAAAAAAAAAAATTCTGACATTATTCCTGGTCGTCATCATCTTGTCAATCAATTAATAAAGAGCTCCCCTATCCTGTTAGCAATAATGTAAATACTAAATAAGCTCAATTTTCAGCTGCATTGTTTTAAAGAAAAAATGAGACATATCCACCCATTTACAAGTGCAGCAAGCAACCACACTGATATTGTCTTACAATTTTGATTGCTTATGTTCCCAATTAAATTTAAAATATTACATCCCTCCTAACATGTTATCTTTTATTAATTGTGGTCCAACTTTCATAAGTACTATGTTTTGATATGGATATTTTCAGTAATGTTTTGCGGATTTTTATTTTATTTCAAGTTTTTTCTAGGGAAATTCATTGTACCCCCTGTGGATTTTTATTTCAAGTTTTCAAGCCCCCGGGAAGGGAGATTTATTGTTTGTTGTTATTTCCCCTGTTTTATGGCTCAATTGGAGCAACGCCTCGTAAGGTAAGAAGTCTTTTTTTTCGTTATAGGATGTCAAACTGGAGAATGAGGTTTGTTTTAGAAGGGGGAGGAATGTAGGGAACAGTATGCCTTTTTATGTTGTGTGTTTGTGTGTTGGTGTGTAGTATCTCGATCGAGGCTGTTGTGAGTTGTTGTCATGATGTTCCGTTTGTGATTGTGACGTCATATCTTGTTGGCCACCGTATATAAGCGGCAGTCACCGCTTACTCGCTCTCTTTGACCATTTGAATCTACAGCAAACGTTCCTAACGGATAATCAAAATCTAGGTATGTGTACTTAGTAAATCGGGAACTGCCCACTTCGGTGGAGATTCATGCCTCGGGCATATTATTTATTATTTTATTTTCTCATCGTGAATGAGATGTAAAAATCTATTCACGACATAGCACTTCAACTGAGCTTTGGATGGCTTTTTTGTATTAAAACTTAAAATACATTAAATAAATTCACTTTGTATAATAATAAAACATTGATACCTATAACCATTTTGATCTATTTACGACGTTTGTGTTTTGTTAGCTGTTTAAAATATGATATAACGTCAATACCCAATACCAATGACTAGGTATTGAATGAAAGCACCGATGACTAGAGCGATGCTCGAGACTTTTTTGAGTCTCGAGACCACAGAGTTCTGTGCTCGAGACTCAAAAAAGCATCGAGACGCAAAAAAGTCTCGAGCTTCGCTGGAATCATCGCCGACGAGAGAGGGGTGAACAATGCAGATAGTACACATTGTTAGTAACGCGTGCGTCGCTCGCGCAGTATAGTCTCGGGACTCAATACGAGAAGCATCGACGACCAAGATTCTCGAGACGAGAAAAGCATCGAGAACTAAGTGGAGGTCGGGAAGTTCTCAGTCGTCGATGACCTGACTTCTCAAAACCTAAAGCATCGATGACCTTTTGGTGACCCGGATGCCCTCCCCTAATTTAAAGGTGTCTCCATCATCTACAAGAGATGTTACTTCCGGCATTCGCGTTTTATTTTTTTTTATATTTTTAAAACCCAGCTTGTAATTGTGGTCAATTTTGGCTTAGACGAAACAGTGAAATTTATCGCTCGGCGGCTCAGTTAAAATTGGCTACCGTTGGGATCACGACAGGTTGGAAAGTGAAAAAATAATTTAACGAAGGCTGTGTGAAATTACACTGGGATGTGTTCAGTCACGCCAATTCTAAAAAGCGCCGCTTAGCCTTGGCAATAAATCCATCGTTAATATTAACGGCTCCCATGAGCTATGCGTAGCGTTATGGAACACTCCTAATTACTTTACGGTCATTCGACTACGATTTGTGAATTCTTTCTTTCTTCACTTCTTTCTTTCTTTCCTTTTTTTTAAATATTTGAATTTGACAAATTGACTGATTTCAGTTAATTGACTGAGAATTTACAGGTCTATATATATATGCATTATATATAATATATAGATGGATTGGTGGAGGAGGAACAGGAATCGAGCTATTGAGAAGATCTGAGGACAGATATGGTTGGAGAGACATGATCGCCGATGTCTGCAACAGGCCTGGCACTTGATGATGATGATGATGATGATTATATATATATATATATATATATATATACATATATATATATACATACATATATATATATATACATATATATATATATATATACATACATACATATATATATATATATATATATATATATATATATATATATATATATATTATATATATATATTAAAGCAAATTGTTGATTACCTCAGTTGGTGAAATAATTGATTAAATAAGATCATATAATTTAGATAATTGCGAAATAACTTTTCTTTGATCATAACGATTAGGAGAGATTCGATTCAAACAGATTGGAATATGAGCCCGTAATCAGAATGCAATGACACCAGCATTTTTCATTACGTTTCTGTTTTGTTTTGTTTATTGTTTCTTTCTTGTTTTAATTTTTTATTTTTTTTTGCATGAAAGTTATCTGCAATCATACAAATTATAATAATAATATAGTCTTTTTTATCCTTTGAAGGCTAATAATGATGATGGTAATGTTTATGACGATGATTATGGTGATAATAATAATAATGATAATAATAATAATAATAATAATAATAATAATAATAATAATAATAATAATGATGATGATGATGATGATGATGATGATGATGATGATGATGATGATGAAACAACTTCTAAAGCGCTTTGAGCACGTTAATTGGATATTGCTCTATATAAAAGCTCAATTTTTAATTCATGTTCAAGCAGCAAACAAAATTCAATGACAGTCATTTGCAACCCAATGTTAAAACGCATGTCAATAAAAACAGCATTAAAAAAAACTGATAATGCATTCACAAAACAATGAATGCATTTTGAATACGTAACCGAACCGAATCACGTTAAAACACACACACACACACACACACACACATCAAAAATTACAAATCAAAAACAAGACATTTTCACACACACACACACACACACACACACACATAAAAAAAAGAAACTAAACAAAAAAGGAAAATGAAAACTAAAAAGCAAAAGAAAAGAAAAGAAATTTAAAAAACTCGATCATGCACATTATCATCATCATAATCATCGTTGACGTCATCATCATCATCATCATCATCATCATCATCATTACCACTACCACCACCACCATCATCATCGTTATCACCATAATCATCATCATCATCATCATCATCATCATAATCATCATCATCATCATCATCATCATCATCATCATCATCATCATCATTACCACTACCACCATCATCATCGTTATCACCATAATCATCATCATCATCATCATCATCATCATCATCATCATCATCATCATCATCATCATCATCATCATCATCATTACCACTACCACCATCATCATCGTTATCACCATAATCATCATCATCATCATCATCATCATCATCATCATCATCATCATCATCATCACCATCATCATCATCTTCATCATCATCATTACCACTACCACCACCACCATCATCATCGTTATCACCATAATCATCATCATCATCATCATCATCATCATCATCATCATCATCATCATCATCATTACCACTACCACCACCACCATCATCATCGTTATCACCATAATCATCATCATCATCATCATCATCATCATTACCACTACCACCACCACCATCATCATCGTTATCACCATAATCATCATCATCATCATCATCATCATCATCATCAGCATCGTATTTATCAATATAATTGTTTTACTCATCTTGCGTCAAACAGTATAAATACTAACTTGAAGATTATTGCATCCTTTGAAATATTTGTTTTTAAAAAGAACAAAACAAAACAAACAAAAAAAAAACAAAGAAAAAAAACATACCAAAAAAAAAACAACAAACAAACAAACAACACACACACACACACACACACACACACACACACACACACACACACACAACAGAAAACAAAAACAAAGGTCGATGAAAGATCTAATGTGGGAAAACCAAATTATCCGGCAATTATTATTAGATATCGTATTTCATTTTTTAACAAAATGATCGCTTTTTTTTTTTTGCGTTCCTTCGTATTTGATTCATTAATATTCTTCTTCTCAGGAAAACCAATAATTATCACCGACACGAGACAACATCGATCGATATCTCATTCAATGAGATCAATCATACAAACGTCTAGCCAATAATAAAATTAACCCTTAAACGATGACACTAATTTTCTATTACATTATACATTATTAAATAAGATTGTTTTTTTCCTGTCTTGTTATGATTACAAAGAGAGTACAGTGAAACCTCGTTATACCGCCAATTTGGGACCAAATAGACACTTAGATAACCACGTCTCTCGGACATACGTCATAATGTAAATAATGGCATGATAGGTAAAATCCCCACTGTTCTACCTCTTGGTCAATAGAACCAACACAGAAAACTATGTGTAAACTCAATAAACATTTAATTTATAATCTGATCGAGAAACTCGTGTGACAACTAGTGACCCATTTGGCGGCATAACAACAATGACAACGATCAGCGAGAGTACGATTTTATTTACGTTATTATTTATAAACAACCAACCATGCTTGTCCGAGCACGTTTAAAGGTGTGTCACAAATGCCATGTTTTGATTAGTCAAATATCTTCGGGTTAACTGGCGGTATAGATAGAATGCGCTTGGCCAAGGAGTTCACAACATTGCCATCCGGAAGTATAACGGACCAACACACACACTCTGTGTAACCATGAACTTTTATAGTCTGGTTAATACAGTTTAGTGAGAACAACTCACAAACGCGGATGGCAAAAACAATAACAAAGGCCTGAGTGACGTCATCTGCATACTATCTATAGCGAGTATGGCTGTATAATGAATTTGGTCATGTTGTATGTGACTCGTTAAGTCGATTTTTCTACGTTTTAATATGTTCCATCCATGAGATAAATTGAAATGTAACTTTTATATTAAGCACCCAATGGTACAAGAAGTTCCCTAGAGTTGTATGAATTTGAAAATTAAATATAATACAATAATAGACAGAATGAGAGATATTAGGGGAAATAATCCTCAATATCTCAAAATGGGAAAAACGGAGTTAGGGAGTTTTGAAAAACCACTCTTCAATTGGAAATCATACATTTTAATAACTAGGTCTAAAAAGCTATTCTACCAACAACAAAAACCACCTCCCCCCCTCCCCCCTCCCCAATCAAAATGGAGAGTATCTAACAGATTTATTCTTTTTTTCATTGTGATCAAAAAATTGGACGACGATTTTGTTGAGTAGCATTGGCGGAATAACCCCGTGAGGCTATATGGTCTGGTGGTATGACACTCGCTTTCGGATCGGAAGGTCCTGGGTTCGAGCCTCGCGCTCGCGCATAGTTGAGTCCTTGGAAAAGACTCTTTACTCACATTCCCTCACCGTACTCAGGTGTAAAATGAGTACATGGCCGTTAGCAGCGTTGTCTTTGTCCGAAAAATTGTAATATTGCCTAATAGGCGTTATGTCCCGTCCTACATGTTAAATGTTGCTGTTTACCAGGGACCCCTTCTAAATCGCTTTGAGCACATTTAGTGGATATTGAACTATATAAAAGCTCATTTTATAACAAGCATTTGTTCTATTGTTTTATATAAAGCATTCTCACCATTGAGTTGGCGGATGGAAGAAGTCGCTATAACGAGGTTTTTGGCATTTTTATATAGATAAATGTGACCCATCGTCTCAAAATGGTATAATGTCGGAACAAACCATGTGCTTAAAAGCCGAATTAAATGTTAAACTGGTCAAAAATGTAAATCGTTGGCATTAGCACCCTAAAATATGGTATCCATTCTCTTCAATAAAATATAAAAACTTAACACAAGTCTGACATTTCTGGCTATAAATTCCGTTTTCAACATCTTAACCATCCCGACTTAATACCGTTTTGAGGCGAATGGTCACAAATGATCCGTTCCAGGCCAAAAAAAAAATGTTTTAATCCCTTTATTCATCCCACCGGGTAAATTTGTCTCTAGGGTCTATTCCAAGGGAAGACTGGAATAACCCAAGCATTAACCGCAGTGTAACGCCGCAAATTGAGCTAGTATAGATAGCTTGCGCTTTGATAAGAAACTCATAACATTGCCATCCGGAAGTATAACGAACCAACACAAAAAACTATGTGTAACCTTACAGGTTTATAGTCTGGATAATACAGTTTAGTGAGAATCACTCACAAACGCGGATGGCAAAATACAATAACAAAGGCTTGAGTGACGTCATATTCGTTCTATCTATAGGGCGAGGTGACTTGCTAAAGGCCACACAGCGCAGCGGCGGGTGATCGAACTCGGTACCTTTCGGGTACGAAGCTAAGACCGTACCGCTGAGCCACGCTACCCCCTTGGTAAAAGGTGGCGGTATAGTGAGGTTGGCGGTATAACAGGGGG
>NC_088362.1:58772544-58775044 GCF_034508935.2 Berghia stephanieae
GTCCTTCAGAGCCATTTGGCCCATGGAGCCGGTTTCTATAGTGTGAAGCGGACAATAGCAATTGCTTGCTATCCTTTGGATAGGATGCTAGTCTATCGCAAAGTACTTTCGCCAAATCAAATAGATTCAGCTACCCATTCACTGCTGGGTGAACAGGGGGGGTCAGAAAAAAAAATTCGACTGCCCCCGGGATCCCTTTACGTGTGAAGAGAGTGCTCTACCCACTGAGTTATCGGGACCCCCCCCCCCCCCAGAGTATTAAGGGTGAGGGATATTTATTGTCAATAAGTGCTTGTAAAAAAGACGTCTCACAGGAACCATGCCTGTATTAAATAGAATCCTGGTTACCCTCAATTATTGGTTTGTTTGTTCGTGCGTGTGTGTGTGTTTGTGTGTGTGTGAGTGTGTGTGAGTGTGTGTGTGTGAGTGTGTGTTTGTTTGTGCGTGGTACATTTGCTCGTTTCTTTGTTTGAGATTGTACACGCGTGTGCATTATGTAATTGATAGTAATAAAAAAAGGATAAACTATAGTTATGATAAGCGCACATCAAAGAATAAATTTTAACTATGACATGCTGGATCAATCAACGATAAAGTGTGATACGGTTACAATTCAATGCCCCCGGTTAGTATAAACTAATCGAGAGTATTGTAATCGTTTCACACCGTGTCATTGTGTTCAATAAATATCCAACCACATGATACATCTATTGATTTTTATTCCAATTTAACTTTCTCCTTACCAGCCATTTTCAAGAATTTCCCCAAAACGTCACACCCAACAAACACAAGAATATATTTTTTATCACTCAAACACAATAGCAGTAAATTTATTGCGATGAATAATTTCTTCAGCAAAACATGCTCTACAACACACTGTTCTTTTTCTTTAAATTTTATGATGTACAAGAGAAATTTGAATGATAAAAATGTTGGTTGTATCATAACGAATGTGACGATTTTCCTACACTTGGTAAGGAGAGAATAGGAGAGAAAGTTTTAGCTATCAGTCTCCATAATCACAAGCCATCTATTTGTTTTATTATAAAGAGGTATTATGAGCCTGTATTTGTATAAATAAGAGGAAGAACTAAAGAGAGCAGCAGCATATTATGTAACGCCGGTGGAATCAAGGATGCCCTTTGCTCAGCGGTACGGTCCTTGCTAAGTAGCCAAAAAAGGTACCCAGTTCGACTTGTTGTGTGGCCTTGAGTAAGTCACCTTGCCCTAGCTCACTTTGCGGCGCTGCACTGCGGCTTACGTCTGGGGTTATTCCAGTCTTCCCTTGGAATAGACCCTAAAGGCAAATTTCCCCTTGGGGATGAATAAAGGGAATTTAAATGAAAATTATTTTAATTTATTTACATTTTAGGACATGTAATATTGTCCTCATATAACCTATGACATTCAAAGATAAAACCCTGCCTATCTTTCCCCATTAAAAAAAAAGAAACAAAACAAAAATGGAAAATAAAAGATATACAAAAAATTTAAATAAAGAAAAAGAAACAACCCCCCCCCCCCCCACCTCCTCCTCCTTTTTTAAAAATTTGGGGTAAAAACACGTTTCAAGGAAAGGAGAATAACACGCGCCGGCAACGGAACTCGAACTCAAACTCAAGCGCTCAGGGACGACTGTTATCTATACAAATTTGAGCTTTATAAAGCGCAATAACCACTAAACGTGCTCAAAGCGCTTTACAATGGGTCCCTGGCAAGGCTGAATGCCCTGGTCCCTGGTCAACAGCAACACATACCACGTAGAACGACACAACAGGCGTCATGTCTTGTTCTCCATGATACATGTTGCTTTTTGTCAGGGACCATTTGTAAAGCGATTTGAGCAAGTTCAGTGGATATTGCGCTATATAAAAGCTCAAGTTTTTAAACACACAAACACATACATATCCACACAAATACACTGATCATAAACTCAAATTCACCGATAATCTGTGGTAAGCGAGTCTAACGTACAATTTTGAAATTCAAGCAATAGCGAGCGTAATCAGTGAACTGGTGGGTAACATGGACTAAAAATTGTTTTTGCTTAGCCGGGTGTTGTATGATAATTATTTTTTTTTTTTTTGATTGAGCTTTATATAGAGCAATATCCACTAAACGTTCTCAAAGCGCTTTACAAGGGGTCACTGGCCAACAGCAACACTTAACGTGTAGGACGGAACATGGCGCCTGTTAGGCGATATTACATTTTTTTTTCGGACAGAGACAATGATGTTAACGGCCAGGTAATCATTTTACACATGTATGGGTGAGAGAATGTGAGTAAAGCGCCTTTTCCAAAGACTCAACTATGCGCCGAGCGAGGCTCGAACCCAGGACCTTCCGATCCGAAATCGAGTGTTATACCACTAGACCACATAGCCGCACAAAGTATGTTCGAGACCAAAGCGACACACACACACACACACGCGTGCGCGCGCGCGCAGAGAAAGAGAGAAGAGAGAGTCATAGATAGATAAATAGATAGATAGATTAATAG
>NC_088362.1:58782548-58785048 GCF_034508935.2 Berghia stephanieae
ATTAACACATAATTCAATGTTTATTGCGGTATAAAACAGCTCATATCTATTTAATAGGCCTACAATAAATTTAAAAAATGCCTAACGGGCGACATGTAAAGTTGAAACGGAAATGAAAATCCATTCGGCTTCTTAAAGGGAACTAATAAATTAAAGGTTAGCGTATTTAAAATAATAATAAAACAATAATAATAATAATAATAATAATAATAATAATAATAATAATAATAATAATAATAATAATAATAATAATAATAATAATAGTAATAACAATAATGATAATAATAATAATATGATAATAATAATAAAATAATAATAATAATAATAATAATAATAATAATAATAATAATAATAAAATAATAATAATTAATAATAATAAATAATAATAATAATGATGATGATAATAATAATAATATTAAATTTGATAATGATCACAACAATGATAATAATAATAGTGATAATAATAATAATAATAATAATAATAATAATAATAATAACAACAACAACAACAACAACAACAACAACAACAACAACATCAACAACATTTACCCCTGACCATTACAGGCTGTTATTCATGTCCACAAAGGCGAGAGCGCAATTTAATTCACGACAATCCCATCTATGACAAGAATCCTTATGAAGCAGATTCTCTAGAATGGTCTTGTGTAATAGTGGAATGTAGAACTCTGTTTTAATGCGTATCAGGTAGTCCAAGGGATTTTGGGTTCCAACCTGACGGAATAGCATGTTCCACAAGACTAACCCAAGGAGTAGGCGTCACACTGGGGGACAGAAGTAGAAAAGGTCATTAGATGTGCGGTTATGTGGTCTAGTGGTTTGACACTCGATTTCGGATCGGAAGGTCTTAGTTTCGAACCTCGCTCGGTGCATAGTTGAGTCCTTGAAAAGACTCTTTACTCACATTCTCTCACCATACCGAGGTGTAAATTGAGTACCTGGCCGTTAACAGTGTCGGAAAAATTGTAATATTGCCTAACAGGCGTCAACCCTCTCGTTCTACATGCTAGATTTTGCTGTTGATCAGGAATCCATTGTAAAGCACTTTGAGCACGTTTACTAGATATTGCGCTTTATAAAAGCTCAAGTATTTTTATGTCATCTGAAGGATTAAACACATTTTTTTCTTGTCACTTCGACAAAGAAATTGCCAGTCGTAACTCGTTTTCTAGCTAAATTTATATTGAAATAAAATCTTCATAATTACGCACGTCCATTTTCGTTGACGAATATGATACAAATCACTTGTTAAACACCTTATTTAAAAAATAGTCCTTCAGAGCCATACGTCCGATGGAGCCGGAATTTATCCCGGTTTCTATAGCCTTAAACGGACAATATCACTTGCTTGATACCCTTCGTTTTTTTTTTTTGGGTTTATTTATTTTTGTTGTTTTTTAAAGGGTTTTACGGTGCTTGTACCACATTTAGGTCATATCAGAGACAGGTTGCTACCCTTTGAATAGGACTAAAAGTACCACATATCGGGAGGTCAGAGTTGGGTTTGGATGAGACGCCACAGGCCAGGCCAAAGTCAGTAAGAATGACATTGCCGTCATCCGAGATCAGGATGTTGTCTGGTTTGATATCTCTGTGTACAAGATGACGTTTGTGCAGGTAGAGGACGGCACTGGTCAGTTGCATCAGGTATTTGTCTGTGAGATTCATGGTCATTGAAGTCAGGCGAGTCTTGTGAGTTCCCTTCTTGTAATAAGGCATGCACAGGACGTACTCCTCTGGACATTCAAACGCCTGGAGACAGGAGGGAAAAGAAATGATACATTTTGAAATAAGAGTTTTCATATAGCGCTATATCCACTCGAAGTCTCAAAGCGTTTCACAAGGGTTCCCAGGCCAACAGCAACGCTTAACATGAAGGACGAGACATGGTGCCTGTTAGGCGATATTAAATATTTTGGGACAGAGCAACTCTGTTAACGGCTTGGTACTCATCTTAACCCTGATTACCGTTAGAGAATGTGAGTGAAGAACCTTTTCCAAGGACTCAACTAAGCGCCGAGCGAGGCTCGAACCCGGGACCTTCCGATTCGAAAGAAAGGGTCTTAGCACAAGACCACATCACATGACCGTACAAGTCAACAAGCAGACGAACTTACCTTAGAAAAAGAAATACGTGTTCCAAATACATTAAAGTAGAATAGAAATGGATTATATTGAGCACAATGTAAACAGTGTAGAATGAGTTGATAAAGTCAGACTTTTAATTATCCTTTAGATCGCCTTTAATGACTGGAGCTTTTGGGAACGCGAGTGAAACCCTCAGATAGATTGAAATAACGCTGTTCATTGCTGAGAAAACGATAATTAGATTGGATAGATAGATTGATAGATAGGTAGATAGATAGATAGATAGATAGATAGATAGATAGATAGATAGATTGATAGATAGATAGATAGATAGATAGATTGATTGATAGATAGATAGATAGATTGATTGATACATTGATAGATACAAAGATAA
>NC_088362.1:58790048-58792548 GCF_034508935.2 Berghia stephanieae
CAAGGAGACGGTATCTTATGATGTGTTTTTGTTTTTTTTTTATTTGTTTTTTTTTTTTGGTGAGTGTATTTCCATTCCAACATTACAGTTAAAGAGTTACAGATGGCGAGAGAGAGGGAGAGAGAGAGAGAGAGAGAGAGAGAGAGAGAGAGAGAGAAGAGAGTTACAGAGGACGAGACAGACAGAGATAGATAGATAGATAGATAGATAGATAGAGAGAGAGAGAGAGAGAGAGGGAGAGAGAGAGAGAGAGAGAGAGAGAGAAAGTTACAGAGGGAGAGGGAGAGAGAGACAGAGAAAGTTACAGAAGGAGAGACAGAGAGAGGGAGGGACAGAGAGAGAGAGAGAGAGTTACAGAGAGAGAGAGAGAGAGAGAGAGAGAGAGAGAGAAAGAGACACACAGAGAGAGTTATAGAGAGAGACACAGATTGAGTTACAGAGGGAGAGAGAGAGAGAGTTACAAAGAGAGAGACAGAGAGAAAAACAAACAAATAAACAGACAATCATCCTTATTTATCATGATTAAGATAGATGAAAAAGTTAACATACCGGCCACCAAATGCCTTGAACCCGTCATGTCATTGATGCTGTGAGTCCAAAAATATTTAAAAATCACAACTTTTCGCCAGCCCGATAGATATCACATCACTCACTCACCCAATCCCATGACCGGATGGTCGTCGGGGGGACTTGCGTGAAGCAGATTTTACAGTCTTCCTCCATACCTACCTGTTGCTAGCCCTATGTTGTAGCTCCGGAACCGACATCTCTGTCCATTCTTTTATATTGTCCAACCACATCTTCCTTTGGCGCCCTCTTCTGCGTTGGTCTTCGACTGTGCGCTGTAGGACTGTCCTGCTCAGGCTATCGTGTCGAGTATGGTGTCCAAAGATATCACATACCAACACACAAAACTGTGGTTAACCTTAAACGTGTATAGATTAATACAAATAAATGAACAAGAGAGAGAGAGAGAGAGAGAGAGAGAGAGAGAGAGAGAGAGAGAGAGAGAGAGAGAGGAGTCCTTCAGAGCAATTTGGTCCATGAAGCCGGAGTTTATCCGGGTTTCAACAGCGAGATATGGGCAATAGCAATTGCTTGCTATCCTTTGGATAAGACGCTAGGCTATCGCAAAGTATTTTCCGCGAAATCTAACAGACTCAGCGACTGCTGGGTGGACAGGGAGGGGGGGGGGGGTTAGAAAAAAATATCGACTGCACCCGGGATCGATCACTCTCCCTTTGCGTGTGAAGCGAGCTACAAACTGAGCTATTGGGACCCCTCCAATAAATGAGAACTGCCCACAAGAATGGCTGGCTAAAAACAATAACCAAGATATAAGTGTAATCATTTTCGTTCCTTACATTTGAGCTTTTATATAGCGCAATATCCATTTAATGTGCTCAAAGCACTTAACAAGGGGACATGTAGAACGAGATATGAGGCCTGTTAGGCGATATTACAATTTTTTTTCCGACATAGACAACGCTGTTAACGGCCAGGTACTCATTTTACACCTGAGTATGGTGAGAGAATATGAGTAAAGAGCCTTTTCCAAGGACTCCACTATGCGCCGAGCGAGGCTCGAACCCAGGGCCTTCCGATCCGAAAGTGAGTATCTTACCACTAGACCACATAGCCGCACACTTTTTTAAACTTAATAAAATTAAATGAGAACTATCCTTAAAAATGGCTGGCTACAAACAATAACAAATTTTTAAAAATGTAATGAATTTCGTTCCTTCTATAGAGGGTACCGTAACATTAAGATCGTGGGTTCGAATCCCACCACCTCAAAGTTTTTATTTTTTATCGTCCTCTGACATTCTTAACTCATTTCATTTCTTATCGACAAGATTAACCCATGCTTCACCAACGAGAGGAGCATCTAGATTTCTAGATTCAAATGAGGCCGAATTATTCCCTGAAGAACTAAGAAAAACTGCAACAAGATCTTGACAGCCTTAAAACTCTGGCCCAGGACCGTGACCAATGGAAACATTTAACAACATGGATGGAGAGAGCAGCTATACTCATCGAAGTTTTTTTTTTTTTTTTAATCTGTGGCTGACTCACACAATTCTCAGCAAGCGTCATTCACACTGAGAGGCTTACTTCTTACTTACAATAGAAACACACTCACATTCAATACGATACAAACAACAATTGTCTTTAATCTTTCATGTTAAACTTTCTTAGGAAAAGCTTTAGCCAAGGTGCGTCGATGTCTCAGTGTTAATTAAGTCTCGGAGTTCTTGAATCGGATAAAAGTCTTTTGTGTTAGAAAACAATTGAACGCGAGCTGGTCTGATGCATAATTCATATATTTCTAATTAAAGTAGAAATAGTAACATACATAGGTAGAGATAAGCACATATAATATCCATCTATGCCTTGAAATCTTGCCGTACTCTCGGATAAATACGTATTTAAAAGTTTGGCTAGAGAGCTAGTCCTTTATAAATCGATCGATTAATATGACCCTCATCTTGTCAAAGAC
>NC_088362.1:58795048-58800048 GCF_034508935.2 Berghia stephanieae
TGTTATTGGGCACGATAAAAATAACTCGTTCAATAAACACAAAGAGATTAAAGAATCGTATATTCTACCTTCAATCTAATATTATGCCACCTTGTCTTGACCTTACCCTATTATCCTATTGCGGATGTATTATTTCATGCGTCTGCCCAAATGGTCACGTGACCTCTGTTCCCAAGTTTCCATATACACATGATATTTGATGCAGTTCTGCCGTGTCCTGTTAAGAGGCGACTTGAGGAAACCCAGTATTTCCTGGTATTGTGGAAAACAGGCAGTCTTTTGGTGGGATCTTTTATGATGTTGCCTCCTCTTGGTGTTTCCCTGTTTCACCAGTTCTCTTCCACGTTGAAGTCTTCCATTCTTGTTCGATGGAAAGGTATTCTCGATCAGAGTCTTGCTGTTGAGCCTCTCCTCTGTGATTATTTTTATAGGAAAGTTGTCTATGACTTCATAAATTCTTGCATGCATCCTTTGATTAGCGTCTTGTCGTCTAAGATTTGGCGGTGCGTTGACGCTCAGTGTTGGGAGCCATTGAGTAGGAGTTGATTTGAGACTTCCTGATATTGTTCTCATTGATTCGCTTAATCGGGATGTCTATGCGGGTTACATGCGGGCTTCTCATCCAAACAGGAGTGCAATATTCGCCCACACTGCATGTAGCACAATTCCAAAACAGTTTTCAGTTCAGTACTGGTTATGAGGCTCCCCCAGGTGGTACTTGCGAGTTTTTTTCACCATGCAACGATTGATAGACAGATCATGAAGCGGCGTTTACTTACTAATTAGGTCATGTCGCTATATTATAGCGATCTTGACACTTAAGACTATAATGATAATGTACTGTGTGCGTGTGTGTGTGTGTGTGTGTGTGTGTGTATAAAGTACACATAATATATATATTATATATATAATTTATATATATATATATATATATATTATATATATATATATATATATATATATATTATATATATATATATATATATATATATATATATAATATATATATATATATATATATATATGTGTGTGTATGTGTGTGTGTTATTTGCTGTCGCGTTCTAATATAGTTCGTTATAGCCCCCGGTTGTAGTTCTGTATCACCTCGTCTCAACCCATGTGGTGAAGTTTGTTGTGTGTTGTGTGTTGAGCGTTGAGGCCGCGAGGAGTAACGTAAAGCGGGGCATTGACATCAGGGTTGCCAGTTTGGCATTTTAAATGCCAGATTCCAAAAATCTGGCATTTTTGAAAACAGTTTGGCATTAGAAAAATCATTTGGCATTTGGCATTTTCATTTGGCATTTTCTTTTCTTGTATATTATACTTCAAATGACACCTTTTCTTAATTATTTCTAAACGCGTAAAAACAAACATCTTCACATTTCTTTTTCATTCTTAAAATCCAACCTTGGTGTAGTGGTTTAGCACTCCACTTAGTAGTCAGTAGGTAAATAATTACCCCAACAGGAAAATATAGTATAATTAAAAAAAAAAACAAAAAAAAACAAAAAAGAAAAAGAAAAGAAAACACGCAAGCCACCAGGATATGATAGTAAATTGTCTATCAAAAGTGAGTAGTTTTCTTAGTGGGGGTGGGAGTCAACAGACTTTGGCATTTTTTTTGAGTGTTTTGGCATTTTTTGAGTCTTCCCCTGGCATTTTGTTGAAAAATAATCTGGCAACCCTGATTGACATTGACATTGCCTTGTTGACAAGCTTGCGGCTTGCACGCTACAGTTGAAAACACGCGTGGAGAAAAAAGTGAAGTTTAATTTTCATTTTAGCAATAAGTTATTGTTAATATTGTACGATTCATCGACAAAGCTAAGGTCATAGCACAGGGACTATCCGTGATAAGTATCACAAGGTTACACACTATAACTATAATAGATAAGACTACTTTTGTTTCTCTTGACACATTCGATAATTTTTGTTTTGTTTTGTTTTGTTTTGACACATTCGATAGTATGTGTTGGATTAACGAGAGGCTTGTTTGATTTTATATCTCTACGTTATTGCAGGTTAGTTCTTTGTTACTTTATGATTAGTAGTAGTGTATAATCATCATCGTTCTCATCATCATCATCATATTTATCATTCTCATTATAGTTCGTCAGTTCTTGCTTCTGCTGATATAACTGCTTTTGCTACTACCAACACAGCGACTTCTACTACTACTACTACTACTACTACTACTACTACTACTACTACTACTACTACTACTACTACTACTACTAAAAAAAGAATTGAGCTTTTATATAGTGCAATAGCCACTTAACCTGCTCAAATTGCTTTACAAAAGGTCCATCAACAGCAACACGAAACATGTAGAACGAGGCATGGCATGACGCCTGTTAGGCGATAATACTATTTTTCTCCCGACAGAAACCACGCTGAGAAAATGTGAGGACTCAACTATTTCCTGATAGAGGCTCGAACCCAGGATCTTCCGATCAGAAAGCGAGAGTCATACCACAAGACCACATGGTTACCTAGACTACTGGCTATAGCGCCATTCATTGTAGACACTCAATTTTCTTTAAAATCTCATCTAAACTATCTAAACTATGTCTCGTCAAGCGCCAGTGAACACGTTCGTTGGAGATTGGCGCTCTACAAATTTTATTAATTATATTGTTCATGGGGGGGGGGGGGGGGGGGCCCGATAGCTCAGTTGTTAGAGCACTCGCTTCACAAGCAAAGGGACCAAGATCGATCCCGGGTGCAGTCAATCTTTTTTTTTTTTTCCGGACCTCCCAACAGTGAATAGTGAATGGTTAGCTGAGTCTGTTAGATTTGGCGGGAAGTACTTTGCGATAGACAAGCGTCCTATCCAAAGTCCAAAGGATAGCAAGCAATTGCTATTGTCCGTTTCACGCAATAGAAACCGGGATAAACTCCCGCTCAATGGGGCCAATGGCTCTGGAGGACTACTTTTATTTATTATAAATACAGTCATACCGCAAGACCATTACACTGCGATGTTCAAAGAAACAGATTCTGTTGTTTATTTAACCCTGAATCGAGCTACAAGTAATACACGTCCAACCCGACCCATCATCACTCCCCTCCACCCCCCCCCCCCCTTACCCAAACACACATCTTATTTAATTTTATCTACATTGTAGAGTCGAGTTCATGTTTACAATATATCCACGAAAGGTCAATTGTGTTGTTAGTTATATATCGATTCTCTTCGCAAGTAAAGAAAAATGAAAAGTTTAAGACTATTATATTAACCCACGAAACACACCTCTCACAATCCAGCTGAAATGATAAGGGAGACGAAGTAAACACAGGTTCGGTTTTGTTCTCAAATTTAATGCAAATCTATTTCTCTCTCTCTCTCTCTCTCTCTCTCTCTCTCTCTCTCTCTCTCTCTCTCTCTCTCTCTCTCTCTCTCTCTCTCTCTCTCTCTCTCTCTCTCTCTATCTATCTATCTATCTATCTTTCTATCTCTCTCTCTATCTCTCTCTCTCTCTCTAACTTTCTTTCTCTCCCCCCCCCCCCTTTCTCTCTCTCTCTCTATCTCTCTCCACTCTCTCTGTTTTCCTCTCATTCTCTTCCACTCCCCCACTCTCTATTAATCTATCTATCTATTTATCTATCTATGACTCTCTCTGCTCTCTTTCTCTGCGCGCGCGCACGCGCGCGTATGTGTGTGTGTGTGTGTGTGTGTGTCTCTGTCCGAAAAAAAAATGTAATATCGCCTAACAGGCGCCATGTTCCGTCCTACATGTTAAGTGTTGCTGTTGGCCAGTGACCCCTTGTAAAGCGCTTTGAGAACGTTTAGTGGATATTGCTCTATATAAAGCTCAATCAAAAAAAAAAAAAATAATAATTATCATACAACACCCGGCTAAGCAAAACCAATTTTTAGTCCATGTTACCCACCAGTTCACTGATTACGCTCGCTATTGCTTGAATTTCAAAATTGTACGTTAGACTCGCTTACCACAGATTATCGGTGAATTTGAGTTTATGATCAGTGTATTTTGTGGGATATGTATGTGTTTGTGTGTTTAAAAACTTGAGCTTTTATATAGCGCAATATCCACTGAACTTGCTCAAATCGCTTTACAAATGGTCCCTGACAAAAGCAACATGTATCATGGGGAACAAGACATGACGCCTGTTGTGTCGTTCTACGTGGTATGTGTTGCTGTTGACCAGGGACCAGGGCATTCAGCCTTGCCAGGGACCCATTGTAAAGCGCTTTGAGCACGTTTAGTGGTTATTGCGCTTTATAAAGCTCAAATTTGTATAGATAACAGTCGTCCCTGAGCGCTTGAGTTTGAGTTCGAGTTCCGTTGCCGGCGTGTGTTATTCTCCTTTCCTTGAAACGTGTTTTTACCGCAAATTTTAAAAAAAGGAGGAAGGGGGGGGGGGTTGTTTCTTTTTCTTTATTTAAATTTTTTGTTTATCTTTTATTTTCCATTTTTGTTTTGTTTCTTTTTTTTTTAATGGGGAAAGATAGGCAGGGTTTTCTCTTTGTATGTCATAGGTTATATGAGGACAATATTACAAGTCCTAAAATGTAAATAAATTAAAATAATTTTCATTTAAATTCCCTTTATTCATCCCCAATGGGAAATTGGCCTTTAGGGTCTATTCCAAGGGAAGACTGGAATAACCCCAGACGTAAGCCGCAGTGCAGCGCCGCAAAGTGAGCTAGGGCAAGGTGACTTACTCAAGGCCACACAACAAGTCGAACTGGGTACCTTTTTTGGCTACTTAGCGAGGACCGTACCGCTGAGCAAAGGGCATCCTTGATTCCACCGGTTTCATTACATAATATGCTGCTGCTCTCTTTAGTTCTTCTTCTTATTTATATACAAATACAGGCTCATAATACCTCTTTATAATAAAACAAATAGATGGCTTGTGATTATGGAGACTGATAGCTAAAACTTTCTCTCCTATTCTCTCCTTACCAAGTGTAGGAAAATCGTCACATTCGTTATGATACAACCAACATTTTTATCATTCAAATTTCTCTT
>NC_088362.1:58815835-58833788 GCF_034508935.2 Berghia stephanieae
TAAGTATAGAAAAGTATGCAGTCTAAATGTTTGAGCATCCACACCCCGTAGATTGGTGGCTTGATTGTGAATATTCTGGGCAAAATAGTGGATATTATTCATAACTGATTCACTCGTGGAAGCACACACCACCGTGGCATACAACGCGGCATTGAGAGGATGTTGAGTTAGCAGGAAGAAGAGGTCTGCACAACTGCCTTTATAAACTTATATTTCCTGAGACCATAGCTGTTTTAAGTACTTGCCTGTCACCCAAAACAGTTAGCCCAACGGATCCAGAACATCACTCACAATTTGAACACAAATGGAAAAGATGCCTGATGCTGACTGTAAGGTGTAGCAATGCAATTCCTTCAGGACAAGTAAGGGAAAAATTCAAGACGCTACATTGCTTTTGGTAGTTTTCAGTCTCTGGTCCCATGAACCAAATGGGGGGCAGGAGAACAAAGGGAAAAATTCAAGACGCTACTTTGCTTTTGGTAGTTTTCAGTCTCTGGTCCCATGAACCGAATGGGGGGAAGGAGAACAAAGGGAAAAATTCAAGACGCTACGTTGCTTTTGGTAGTTTTCAGTATCTGGTCCCATGACTATTCTAAAAACATTGGGCATCTCTCATTTGTGTCCAATTGTCAACAACTTTCCCTCTTATGTGGCTATGTGGTCTAGTGGTATGACACTCACTTTCGGATTGGAAGGTCCTGAGTTCGAGCCTCTTTGGTGCATAGTTGAGTCCTTGGAAAAGACTCTCAACTCATATTCTCTAACCGTACTCAGGTGTAAAATGAGTACCTGGCCGTTAACAGCATTTTCTCTGTTGGAAAAATTTTTTATTATCTTCTAACAGGCATCATGTCTCATTCTATATTATGTTAAATGTTGCTGTTTGTTAGAGGCCCCTTGTAAAGCCCTTGAGAACATTAGGTGGATATTGCGCTATATAAAAGCTCAAGTTTTATTTTAGATAATACTTCTTTGTTTTCGATGTCTGCGTCATCTGCAGAAAGTGTAATGTTAACTTTTAGTTATCATATTTTTCCCCAGAAATCTAACATTTAACAATGGATTGTTTTGGTTCTAAATTGGTCTCCAAGAATGGTGATGTTGACGTTGCCAATGCAGTGAAAGATGTAGAGCTTATAGGTGAGTTTTGATTGAATAAAGCTGAGGGTTTAATTGTCCATCATCAAAATTTTAAGTTAATTATAGTTTTTGCAGAATTGTACAAATTTTTCTCAAAATCTTACTCATTTTGAATCTCCATTGTACACATTTTCATGGGCAAGGGTTGGCATCCCTGCAGTCTTTGCTTCTTAGAAATATTTGTACTATTGTTTCTATTTCTATTGTCATTATTGGTTGCACAATTTGATTAACTAAGATCTAAATTTCGGTTTTATTTTCAAGTTACACATAAATTATCATGGGGGTCCCGATAGCTCAGTTGGTAGAGCACTCGCTTCACACACAAAGGGACTGAGATCGATCCTGGGTGATGTCAAGATTTTTTTCCTGACCCCTATGTCCAATCTGGTGGAAAGTAGTTTGCGAAAGACTAGCATCTTTTCCAAAGGATAGCAAGCAATTGCTATTGTCCATTTCATGGTATAAAAACCAGGATAAACCAAATTAAGGCGCCAAGGGCCTAATGCCTAATGGTTCTGAAGGACAACTATCTTATAAGACTTTACAGGTAAAGTTACAAAGCTGTTTTGAATGTCATTAAAGGAATGATAATAAAATAATGCTTTAACTTTAACTAATTTTTTTTTTTTACAGGCATCTATTTCTCTGCCCATTGGTGCCCCCCTTGCAGAAGATTTACCCCAAAACTTGCCGAATTTTACAACGCTGTGAACGCAAATGGCAAAAAGCTAGAAATTATTTTTGTCAGCCATGACAGAGATGAAGCATCGTTCAAGGATTACTTCAATGAGATGCCCTGGTGTGCCATTCCCTTTGATGCAAGTGACATCAAAGTAAGTCATAGATTGGAACACTAAGTTTTGTAAACTATTGAGAGTTTATTGGGAAAAAAAATAATTGGAGCAGGGTCTGGTCTGGGTAACAAACATTGCAAAATTCTGTCTCCTGCTTTGGCCTTATGTAAATGTTGCTGCTCGAAACTCCAAGAAATAACATGCATGATTCCTGTTTTGTTGATATAGGGGAAACCGGAAACGTTCATTTGATCTGTTTTTGTAATTAAATTGAAGCTTGCATTCAATTTCACATTGTTATTTATTACTTTGGCCTTACTTAAATAAGTTTTGTGCTAAATTTTTATCTGCAGTTGATCTGGTTTTTAAGTAACGTGTTTATGTTTTCATTGTTTTTTTTTTGTTTTTTTTTATATGGCTGAAGAATGGTTTTGATGCCCGAAACATTCCATGTTTGGTATTTTGTTCTTTTATCATTTTTGTTTATAACTTTTTTACAGTCAACAGCTTCTAACGGCTTAGTATCACTTTAACTTTTTAAAATGTCGTATCCAATCAAAAATATTGCTTACCAGTCAGTGAAATCTATGTGTTTTAGGCCATTACAGCAAAGGACAATGCTCACTGGTTTACCAATCGGTGACTGAATGCTAGTGACCAATTAGAGTGTTGCATCTGACTGCCAGTCAGTGAGCAAATAAGTTTTGATAACCGTCCAATGAGAGGACTTGTTTACGAACCAATAAAATCAATGCTGTTTAGGTGACCCCAATCATGGTGGGTGCCACGTTTCCGGGTTATCCCAGAGAAATGGGATGATATTATGTGTGCGACTGTGTGGTCTAGTGGTATCATACTCGCCTTCGGACTGGAAGATCAAGGGTTCGAGCTCCACTCTGAGCGGCACATGGTTGAGTCTTTGGAAAGGGCTCTTTACTCACACTTTCTCACCAAACCCAGGTGTATACTGAGTTGTTTCTATCAGAAATATCGCCTAACAGGTGTCATGTCTCATCTTTCGTGTTAAATGTCGCTGTTAGCTAGTGACCTTTTGTAAAGTACTTTTGGCACATTTGGTTGATATTGCGCTATATAAAAGCTCAGGTTTTTAAAAATTTTTACATGCAAATTTATTTTCTCTGATTTTTCATTCTTTACAGGAGAAACTGCAAAGTGCACACAAAGTGTCTGGTATTCCCAAATTGGTTTTCCTTAACAAAGACGGAACTGTTAAAACTGAAGATGGCAGGGGAAAGTGATGTCGGAAGGGAGTGTAGAATCATTCCCTTGGTAATAAGTGTGTTGTTTATTTAATAGAATTTATGAAAATATTATCTTTTGTTTTCACTCCAGAGATCTTATGATATAATTAATTATTTTATTTATTGATTACACTAATTAATATATTTACTCTCATAATCATTGCACTTTGTTGGGGGGTTTTTTCCCGACTCCCCTTTATTAAAGTATGTTTGCATAATTTGAGAGAGGTCCTCATATCACAAAGTTTTAGAGAGTCTATTAGAAAGGTACCAAAACATATCTCTATATAATAAATATAAGTAATTTACTAAGATATACATTATGAGCATAGTATTCATTATTTGATAAAAGAAAGATTGACGTTTTAAAATGAATCCACAATCTCTTAAATGGTATTTGTTATCATATTGAATATTGATATTGTTTCAGTTAATCAACTAGTTAACTGTTGTACTCTGGAAAGACTTGTATTTTTAAAGTTTTGGCTAGAAAACTCGTCCTTCAAAAATCGATCGATTTAAATGACCCACATCTTGGCAAAATCTCTCAAAACTGGGACTTTGCGAAGTTCCAGATTTGAGAGTTTTTGCCAAGATGGGGTTCATTGAAAGCAGTCGATTTTGGAGGATGAGTTTTCTAGCCAAATTTTTAAATACGAGATTTTCCAGAGTGCGGCAATTAACTGGTTAAAAGATGATAATGTATTATTGTAACTCCAAAAGTGGTGTTTAAAATGCTGTTAAATAAATCTGATACCAAAATCCAAATCATGAATAAATCACATTCCAGAAACGAAAACAAACCACACCAGATTCAATTTAATAGACATCATCATGGACTTTGTTCTGGAAATAACTTTTTTGTTTACTTTAATTTTATGTGAAAACATTTTTTTAAACAACACTGTGTTAAAATTTATAATTTGTCAGTTCATGTGACATTGCATATTTTACACAATGTCTCTCTCTCTCTCTCTCTCTCTCTCTCTCTCTCTCTCTCTCTCTCTCTCTCTCTCTCTCTCTCTCTCTCTCTCTCTCTCTCTCTCTCTCTCTCTCTCTCTCTCTCTCTCTCTCTCTCTATCTCTCTCTCGTTGATTTCTTGTATCAGTTAATTTGTCCTAGTTGTCTGTGCCCTGTAATCAAATAAATGGTTGATTTACTCACTGTGATGAAATTTTCAAATCTTTATAATGCATTTTATTTCTTGGGAATATGCATATATCAGATTTTTTTTTTATGGTGCAATTTAATTTTACAATTGTTTCGTCATCTTTGGATGTCCCTACATCGAGTGTGATCGGTAACGCTTAACTTCATAATTAAAATTCCTTTACAATTAAACTATTGCATTCCTCTTTTTTGTTTGTTAATGTCAATTGTTGTTCATGTTTTTTTGTTTCTTCTCCTCCTCCTCCTCCTCCTCCGCCTCCTTCTCCTTCTTCTTGTGGTCAAGAGCCCAAAACCGCAGAGCATCGAGTTGAACGGTGCATTGTGACGAAGTTTCCAGGTGGGTTTGCACCTGTGCACGAGTGCGGTAATGAGTTTGCATCCAGGGTAGGCATTATAACATGGTAGTGTGAGCACCATTAGAAGCAGTTACCTTCTGTGTCGTTTATAGTCGGGTTAATACAGTTCAGTGAGCATTACTCATAAACGCGGATGGCAAAAAAACAATAACAAAGACCTGAGTGGCGTCATCTTCGAACTATCTATACCCACCCCCTCCCCTCTTATTTCATGGCCACAGATGACATCACAAACCCATACTGCAAAGCCCGCCATCTTTTGTCTCTAATAGAATGGTGACACACTACTGTAACATAAGATACCACTACCACTCACTCTCGCTTTTTCAACTTATCACGATTTCTTCCATGATGAAATTTAAACATGATATTTTATTTGATTGATTTCTTGAATTAACCACTCTTTGAGGGCGAAAATTTGTTGTGATTAACCAGTGACTTTTATATAGAATTAATTTCGTTTGGTGGGAAATGTTGCAATTAACCGAGTTGCGATTATCCGGAGTGGACTGTATCAATACAACGTGTCAGCCCTACACATCCACGAAGCATGACAAATCAATTGTGATATGGAAAACAGGGATGGTATCCTTCTAAGCTACTGGGTACTATATAGTTTTAACCTATGTCAGCGATTTATAATTTGGAGTCATGGTTGGAAGAATTCAAAAAATCAAAGCACGCTAGGTGTTTTTATTTTACTGCAACGAAAGAGGTACATAAAGAAAATTTCAAACTAATTAATATCATAAGACAAATTATTTGTGTACTTTGTGATTCTTGCTTATCATAACATGATTTTACACCGTTCGCGACATAAGCAAAAGAGAATTTTTCCTTTGCTGTTAAATACCAATAGCGCCTGAACTTTTTAACGGATTGCAAAGCTGTTCTACTGCATAGTTATGAGGAAATAATATTATATTAACCGCTCAACTGTCGGTACGGTATTTATTTGGGAAGACACGTATTTAAACATTTGGCCAGAAAACTCGTCCTTCAATAAATACCGATGGATTTAAATGACCCTCATCTTGGCAAAAACTCAAACCTTGAACTAAAGAAGACCTCGCGAGATCTCAGGTTTGAGATTATTTTTATTTGCCAGTATGAGGTTAATATAAATCGGTCGATGTTTGAAGGACGAGATTTCTGGCCTTTTTTAAAACACTTTTCCAGAGTACATCAATAATTGATTATTAGCAAAAACGTTGCAATTAATGTGCTAAATATCTGACTAAGAGCCACTAAAGGAACTGATACAACAAAAAGGTTAAAAGCAATTAATAAAGCAAATGCTTTAACCCTCTCCTTATCATCTACAGCAAAATCGTCACATTTGTTACGTCACAATATACATTAAAATTTGTTCTTATTCAGATTTATTTTGCAAATTACAATGCTCTTTGTTTAATTAATAAGAACATAAAATTGTTTTGTAGAGAGATTGTTTGAGTTTAAAAAATCCATTTCTCTGCTGGGTAAGCCTGCCATTTTTTTTTTTTTTTTTTTTTTTTTGAAAATACGGGGAAAAATCCGGTAAGGAGTTAATTGCCATTTTCCAAAACACATTGAGTCATGAATTGATGACCATTTTTTTTTACACTACGGACAAAGGCGACGCGTACATACATGTATGCTGGTCTGACATCCGAACACGATTACCTATAGGCTTAGTTTAACACATTAATTAATAATATTTTACGCCATTTTTTTGAGATTTCTATTACAACAATGAGCCCATAATACATTGGGTTATCGGATCTGCAAGTAAGTGCATGTTGGACAAATGCATTGCGAGCCATATCCATGGAAACGGCATTATCGACAAATCAAAAAGTAATTTAGAAAAATATCAATTGTTTTTGAAAAATATAATAATAGTGATTTTCATTTTTTTCGCTAACTGTGAAATAGCCGGAACAAATGAATCATCATGTTTGGAAAAAAAACAAAAGACGCAAGATAATAATATGCGGTCTAGTGGTATGACACTCGCTTTCGGATCGGAAGGTCCTGGGCGCATAGTTGAGTCCTTGGAAAAGGCTCTTTACTCACATTCTCTCACCATACTCAGATGTAAAATGAGTACCTGGCCGTTAACAGCGTTGTCTTTGTCCGAAAAATTGTAATATCGCCTAACATGCGTCATGTCCCGTCCCACATGTTGAATGTTGCTGTTGACTAGGGATCCCTTGTAAAGCGCTTTGAGCACATTTAATGGATATTGCGCTATATAGAGCTCAATGTAATGTAAACAAGGTCAACGATGTAATACGATCGACGTGTACCTATATGCAGGTCTGAATTCCTAACCCTTGTTATGGGCCTAGTTTAACATTGTTGTAATGGACAATATTTTACGTCATTTTTTTTTAGATTTCAATTACAACAATGAGCCCATAAGGAATTGGGTAATCAGACCTGCAAATAAGGGCACGTCGACATAAACATATTTGCAGGTCTTCTTTTAACATTGTTGTAATGGAGAATGCTATTTTTGCTTTGGTTTGAGAGTATTTCCATTGCAACAATAATTCTAACATGTTGTGTTGTAAGACCTATCAAATAAGTTGAAACGTCAACACTGCCGTACACTCCTCTAAGCTGGGTGAGAAGTTGCCAGGCTTTGATACCAGCAAGAGGAGACACTGGGTAGCTGCGAATCGGCTTCGGTCGAGGGGCTGCCTAACGGCCGGTGCGTTACATCAGTGGGGTCTAACTTCCTGTCCTTTATGTCCACGCTGTGGGCGAGGGCCCGAAACGGCAGAGCATCTAGTCGAAAGGTGTGTTGTGACGATGCTACCAGGCGGGTTCGCGACGGTGCACGAGTGCGGACCGGACTTTGCTGATTGGGTCGATCGTCATAACATAATAGTGTGAACCATAAGAAGCTGCTGCCGTACTCTGGATAAATCCATATTTTATAATTTGGACAGAAAAGTCCTCCTTCGAGTATCGATCGATTTAAATAACCCTCATCTTGGCAAAAAGAAAAAAAAATACAAACTATCAAACCTGGGACTTCGCAAAGTCCCGGGTTTGATAGGTTTTGCCTAGATAAGGGTTATTTAATTTAAATCGATCGATATTTAAAGGACGAGTTTTCTGGCCAAATGTTAAAATATGTTTTTTTTCCAGACTACAGCAGAACAATCGTTTGCCTATCTATAACGTTAGGCAGCATAATAATAATGACTTCTTTTTCTTTTTTTTTTTTTCTTCTTTTTTTTTTTTTTAACATGCCCCCTAGACATCTTAACGAGAGATAAAAATCACCCTCACAACGTTGTGTATTTAGTTATAACAACAACCAGTCTCGAGGTAAATTTCCATTCACCTTTAGGTACTCTACTATTTTCATGAATACGCTGGTCGTGGACTAAAATGCCTTACTTTGTTTCACGCAGTATAAGGGATTATATAATTTCCGAGCTCTGGCCCCGTGTATAATATAAATTTACTACACATGCACAGTTCACTGCCCTTATTGCTGCCGTACTCTGGAAAACTGCATGTTTAAAAATTTGGCCAGAAAACTCGTCCTTCAAACATCGATCGATTTAAATGACTCTCATCTTGGGAAAAACTCTCAAACCCGGGACTTCGGCGAAGTCCCGGGTTTGAGAGTTTTTCCCAAGATGAGAGTCATTTAATCGATCGATGTTTGAAGGACGAGTTTTCTGGCCAATTTTTTAAAATGTTTTTTTTTCCCCAGAGTATAACAGCCTTGCCCTCATTGCTTCAAGCCATTACTATTACTCAGACCTAGTAACTTCTCAAAATGCCAAATAGGAAATTTTAGATTAATAAAACGTGAGCCTGCCACACTGACAACTAATAAAAAATCCAACGGGCAAATAAAACAAAAATAGTAACTTAGTCTATTTTGTAGAGTATATTTTTTAGATTTTTTTTTTTTGGGGGGGGGGGGGGGGGTGGTCACTTTAGTATGCTTTTCTTATAAGATGATGTCATCCTGTTGCTATTACCAGCAGATCCAAGTCAAATGAATACTCGGAGACGAAGCACCATAATATACTGTTGGCTATATTACCACAATAATACAGTATTATATTATCAAATTATGGTGATTAAACTATAATACCATATTTTTTTTTTTTTTTTTCAATTCTCATTTATCATGTTTACACTCCTTTAAAGAAAAAAAAAATCAAACAAACAAATAAACTGTGATGTTCTTTTCGGAAAAAGCTACCTGTAATCAAGAGTTAGGGAACAGGGCAACCAGATCAGGAATTCCCATTTTCATCTATTATATGGTAGAGATGTTAATGGGAATTCCCCAATCAAAGCGGGAGGGTTGGCAGATCTGTGTCTTCTAACCGGTCAACAACGTGTTTTAAAATTTGGCGAGAAAACTCGTCCGTCAAATATCGTCGATTCAAATGACACTTATCTTGCAAACAACAACAACAACAATAACTAAAAATCTTAAACCAGAGACCTCGCGATTGCCCAGGTTTGAGAGTTTTTGCCAAGGTGGGGGTTTTCTGGCCTAATTTTTAAATACTAGTTTTTCCACAGAGTACGACAGTTAACTGGTTAATCTTCGGAGCCCAACTGGCTCCTCCATTCTCCAACTCTAACGTAGCCATCGTTGTACTCCCATTCTCAGACCTCCTATTTAAAATTTCAGAAATTCGTAGTTTCCGGGGCAAAAAGGAAAAGTCACTAGAAATGGTTTTACAAATTATTATTTTGCCTTCAGCCAAATTTTTTAATTCTCAAAAGTCCTAAATAAAGGATATCTTGTAGGCAATCTTCCTTTTTAATGATTTATGGTCAAAGACGCACATGACGTTCTTCAGCTGTAGTCAAAAATTCGTGATTCTACGATTGCTTCGTAGTACTAGGCAGGTCTGAATGGTAGATGGACCTTGGTGAATAAATTATGGAGTGAGACGTACCCAATTTTAGCTTTGTCCGAATGGTGATTCGAGCTTGTCCGCTTTATTGTCACACTATAGATAGTATGCGTTTGGCTAAGAAGCTCACAATATTGCCATACGAAAGTATAGATAGTGTGAAGTTGACGTCACTCAGGTCTTTGTTATTGCTTTTTGCCATCCGCGTTTATGAGTAATTTTCACTAAACTGTATTAACCGGACTATAAACGGTCAGATTACACAAAGTTTTGTCTGTTGGTCTGTTATACTTCCGGATGGCAATGTTGTGAGCTCCTTAGCCAAGCGCAAACTATCTATAAACGTTCAAGGTTACTCACATAGTATTTGATGAGAAAAATAGGGTATGGAGAAGTGCCAGATGAAAACAGAATAAAAAGTCACAGGGTCAGAGCCAAACTCAGGATCCAATTGACACGATACCTTGACACCATCCACCTGCCCGAGAGAGAGAGAGAGAGAGAGAGAGAGAGAGAGAGAGAGAGAGAGAGAGAGAGAGAGAGAGAGAGAGAGAGAGAGAGAGAGAGAGAGAGAGAGAGAGAGAGAGAGAGAGAGAGAGAGAGAGAGAGAGAGAGAGAGAGAGGGGTCGTAAAACCACGGAAAACCGACTGAGCTATCCAGAACCCAAAAGACAAACAATTTCCACATGGTGTTGACCACCCAGAATTCACTTAATATAACCAGTTTATTCATTTTCTAAATTAATAATAATAATAATAATAATAATAATAATAATAATAATAATAATAATAATAATAATAATAATAATAATAATAATAATAATAATAATAATAATAAAAAAGATTCCTTTCGTTCATCTTTAATGGAAAAATTGTCTTTTAGGGTCTGGTCCGAAAAAAAGACGGGAATAACCCAAGCGTCAGTCGCAGTGCAGATCCGCAAATTGAACTAGGGCGAGGTAACATGCTTAAAACTCTCTCGAGTTCATATGCATGAAAAATAGAACAAATTTGTTTAATTTACAGTGAGGGTGAACTCGAGAGAGTAAGGCCACACAGCAGAGCGTGTGATCGAACTCGGTACCTTTTGGGTACAAAGCAAAGACCATACCGCAGAGGCACGCCGCCGTCCCAGGGGTTGGAATGTAGAAGGAAACGAAATCCCTCCCCCTCCTCATCCTCCCACCTCCTCCTAATATCTGCCCTCATGGTCACTTATGACTTATGACCGTGTAAGGGCTTAACGGTCTGTTTGGATAAGGTCATGGTCAGAGAAAGCGGGTGGTCAGTAGTAATCGTGTCGATACGTGATCGATCCATTTGCCGCACCCTTCATTGATTGGATATTGCAATGGACCAGCAACAACAGTGTCCTTATTGTCTCTATTTTGCTATGGTCAACAAGGAACGTTCTAGAATAAAGGAATGAACCAGCCCCCCCCCCCCTTGGTCTCCCTCTCACGCGAACGCGCGTACACTCTCCCTCTCACAAACATATGTACAATACAGACTCATCCCCCGCTTCATAATGATAATTTCATTTATTAGACCCAACGAGTAATTGGGTAGCTGGAACTGCCAGATTTTGTGGAAAGAACTTTGCGGTAGAGTAGTGTTTGTTCTGGTTTTATTTGTTCATTTTATTTACTGTATATATATATATATATATATATATATATATATATATATATATATATATATATATATATATATATATATATATATATATATATATAATCGTTACACTTTCAAAGCATTACCACCTACATGAATTTAAATTACTATTTGTATTCGCGACACTGACACCAGATCTGCCGTACAATGAAGTCTCGGGTTCACATTTTGACAAGATAGAGAGGAGAAGGGGTTAACAGTCACAGCTAGTCTGCTTCTTTTTAAACTTTTGAAGAAAGGGATGATCGTACGGGATAGCTTGCATTATATACGTGAACTTGGATAGGTCGAAGATTATTAAGACTTGATTATCTTAAGATGTTAACAGCGGGGAAGCGTGGCTCAGCGGTACGGTCTTTGCTTCACAGGGTGGGCAAATACCAGCCTGTTTTTTCAAGTTATATGCTGTATTACCAGGTCCGAAATAATCTAATTTAAATTAGATAATTTCAAAAGTTAGTACTTAAACTTGATACTTCGTACTGAAATCAATGTGTGTGTATTTTTGATAGATTGAGAATCACCATGCACCCCGTAATACATAACGAAGTGGTTATTTGTACTACCACTACAAATAGCGAAAACTACCGCTTTTCACTATTTGTACTCCCAGAACTCTTATGTGTTTAAAGTTGCAAACCACCGCTCATTTACCTATTTGTAGCTACCTACTCCCAGCACTCTTATGCGTTTAAAGTTGCATTTGTGAGCTTTCAATAGTGCTGGGTCGAGTTTGAAACGATCAAATCGAGCGGGTTTTCGATCGAGTCCTCTAAAATCGAGTCGGTTTCGGGCGGGTTTCGAGTCAGTGACGTCATCGAGCAGTGATTCGTTTGAAAAAAAAAAATACGAGCATCTCGTTTGCCACAGGAAACTTCACATACCCCTCCCTCTCTTATGTCTGTGGCTGGCTTGACTGCAGCTGGTTATGATGGGAGCTGCCAGATGGCCAAGTTCAAAATTGGTTACTAAGAAACGCTTTTCTATTATTATTCATTTTTTAAAAAAATCTTTTATTTAAAAAAAATGAAAAGATAAGTTTATCCAACTGTAGTCGATTGTTTTGTTAATCAAAACCAATGAGTTTTTCAAGGGAGTCAGAATGCTTGTGGTCTTTGGCTATTTGGGGTCAATTTGACTACTTGGGCAAGAAGAAATCTGGCTGTCTGGCAGCCTTGATTATGATCGTCGTCGCATCACACACACACACATACACACACACACACGCCATCAGTTGTTGATGGTGAAGGGTTGAGCCCCCCCCCCCCCCCACCCCCTCCCACACCACCATCATCCCGCTGTCACCTTAACATTTCATATTTATGTCGCACCAAAAGTTGTCGGCCGCCCCCACCTCCCATAATTTGTCACTGGTCGTCATCGCCTCTTGTGTGTGCGGGAAAAGGTCGTGCCTTTCATTTCATTATTTGAAAAATAAATGAACAAGAATGGTGTGTTTTTTATTAGGTAGGTAGATAATAATAATATTTAGCAGGTTCCACACCCAGACACCCACGGATTGCCCGGACACGATGATAACGATGCCGACGACAATGGATGACGATGATGATGATGATGATTATCGTGTTTCTGTTTTAAAAAAATGAAATACTTTAGCAGGTTCCACCCCCACCCCCACACGGATAGACCGGACCCGAAGATGATGATTGTGTATTGCTGGCTGTTACGGCTGTGATGAGGATGATGATAATGATGATGATGACGATGGCGCAGATGGGGATTATTTGTTCGGTCGCTCAGTGGTACGGTGTCTCTTGTCACAAAATCAAGCCTTGTCAATGGCCGAATGAGTGACAGTGATTGTTGAAAATTGTGATCCAGACGTTAAGTCCGTGTGTAAGGCACTTGACTCAGGTGTGAATGTATTCTTATCTTATAAGCAATGACGGGTATTGTAAAGAGCTTTAATACAAAAAGACTCCAAACAGCGATCGGTACCTACTGTACGAAATGGATGTATGGTCGATATGGTGTGCCGGAGGAATAAATTAAATTAAATATTGTGAAATTCATTGAGCATGGTAAACCCTTGGAAATGCGCTTTGAACTAATACACCTAGACAACTCCGATTCCAATATAAACGACTGATTAATGTTCCCATATATAAACTATAGTTAGCTGAAAATCTTTCTTTGTCGGGACTCCAAAAGTATGGAACGAATTAGACAAAGAAATCAAAGGGGTCTTTTAGGAGCACTGATTGATTTTAGATTGATTTTTACATTGGAATGTGTTGATATTTATTTTATTCCTTATTATTAGGGTGGTGGTGGTGGTGGTGGTGGTGATGATGATGATCCCGCTGATATGATGGTGATGATAAATAAATTAAACATAATTCCCTTTATTCATCCCATAGGGGAGATTCGTCTTTCGGGTCTATTCTAAGGGAAGACTGGAATAACCCAAGCGACAGCCGCAGTGCAGCGCCGCAAATTTAGTTAGGGCAAGGTGACTTGCTCAAGACCACTCAGCGGCGGGTGATCGTACTCGGTACCTTTCGGGTGCCAACCAAAGACCGTACCGCTGCCCCTGATGATGATGATGATGATGATGATGATGATGATGATGATGGGAACTAACAAAGAATACACAGGCATCTAAAATTGAAACATTCCATATTCAAAGCTAATGTTTTACTCTTAAAAATTGAGCTTTACAATATCCTCTAAATGTGATCAAAGCGCTTTGTAAAGGGGTCCCTGGTCAACAGCAACATTTAATATGTAGGACGGGACATGCCGCCTGTTAGGCGATATTACAATTTTTCAGACAAAGACAACGCTGTTAACGGCCAGGTACTCATTTTACACCTGAGTACGGTGAGAGAATGTGAGTAAAGAGCCTTGTCCAAAGACTCAACTATGCACCGAGCGCGAGGCTCGAACCCAGGACTTTCCGATCCGAACGCGGGTGTCATACCACTAGACCATTATAATGCACTAGACCCATGGCCGACTAGAGTTCTATAGGTACGTCATGACTAGACCACATAGCCGCACTACTGTAGGAGTATTCATTGATAGATGGATGCGTGTGTGTCATAGAAATAGCCTTAGTGTGTGTGTGTGTGTGTGTGTGTGTGTGTGTGTGTGTGTGTGTGTGATAGTCAAACTTGAGTAGGTTTAATGAAGACTTGTCACACACGCGTGATACACCTATACGAATTTCTCTGCCACTGCCACCCAGACACACTAACATCTGACAAGGAGTGAGGGCTGTGGAAGAACCACAGACTACCGTGTGCAAACGTTGGCGATTGGTATCGGATGGCAAACTGTGATCGTTTGAATTTGAAATGATTCGAAACACTCGTTACCCCTCCGCTCGCTCGGATCCTGATCGTCTCAAGCTCGTCTCACGTGTCAAGATCGTCTCAAGCTCGTCTCAAGCTCACAACCCGCCTGATCGTTTTAGTGACTCGATCGTTTTACTGACTCGCTCTTCCGGCATTGAGATCGGACACTGACTCGTTGACGCTGACTCGATCGTCGATCGGGTAAAAGCGATCAAATAACCCAACACTAGGACACAGATCTCTATCGGAGGTTACTACCATACCAGTAGTGCTGGGTCGAGTTTGAAACGATCAAATCGAGCGGGTTTTCGATCGAGTCCTCTAAAATCGAGTCGGTTTCGGGCGGGTTTCGAGTCAGTGACGTCATCGAGCAGTGATTCGTTTGAAAAAAAAACAAAACACGAGCAACTCGTTTGCCACAGGAAACTTCACATACCCCTCCCTCTCTTATGTCTGTGGTTGGCTTGACTGCAGCTGGTTATGATGGGGGCTGCCAGATGGCCAAGTTCAAAATTGGTTACTAAGAAACGCTTTTCTATTATTATTCATTTTTTTTTTAATCTTTTATTTTAAAAAAATGAAAAGATAAGTTTATCCAACTGTAGTCGAATGTTTTGTTAATCAAAACAAATGAGTTTTTCAAGGGAGTCAGAATGCTTGTGGTGTTTGGCTATTTGGGGTCTATTTGACTACTTGGGCAAGAAGAAATCTGGCTGTCTGGCAGCCTTGATTATGATCGTTCGTCGCATCACACACACATACACACACACACACACACACACACACACACACACACACACACACACACGCCATCAAACAGTTGTTGATGGTGAAGGGTTGAGACCCCCCCCCCCCTCCCACCACCATCATCCCGCTGTCACCTTAACATTTCATATTTATGTCGCGCCAAAAGTTGTCGGCCGCCCCCAGCTCCCATAATTTGTCACTGGTCGTCATCGCCTCTTGTGTGTGCGGGAAAGGTCGTGCCTTTCATTTCATTATTTGAAAAATAAATGAACAAGAATGGTGTGTTTTTATTAGGTAGGTAGATAATAATAATATTTAGCAGGTTCCACACCCAGACACACACGGATTGCCCGGACACGATGATAACGATGCCGACGACAATGGATGACGATGATGATGATGATGATGATGATGATTATCGTGTTTCTGTTTAAAAAATGAAATACTTTAGCAGGTTCCACCCCCACCCCCCACACGGAGAGACCGGACCCGAAGATGATGATTGTGGTTTTGCTGGCTGTTACGGCTGTGATGAGGATGATGATAATGATGATGATGATGATGATGACGATGGCGCAGATGGTGATTATTTGTTCGGTCGCTCAGTGGTACGGTGTCTCTTGTCACAAAATCAAGCCTTGTCAATGGCCGGATGAGTGACAGTGATTGTTGAAAATTGTGATCCAGACGTTAAGTCCGTGTGTCAGGCACTTGACTCAGGTGTGAATGTATTCTTATCTTATAAGCAATGACGGGTATTGTAAAGAGCTTTAATACAAAAAGACTCCAAACAGCGATCGGTACCTACTGTACGAAATGGATGTATGGTCGATATGGCGTGCCGGAGGAATAAATCAAATTAAATATTGTGAAGTTCATTGAGCATGGTAAATCCTTGGAAATGCGCTTTGAACTAATACACCTGCTAGACAACTCCGATTCCAATATAAACGACTGATTAATATTCCCATATATAAACTATAGTTAGCTGAAAATCTTTCTTTGTCGGGACTCCAAAAGTATGGAACGAATTAGACAAAGAAATCAAAGGGTCTTTTAGGAGCACTGATTGATTTTAGATTAATTATTACATTGAAATGTGTTGATATTTATTTTATCCATTATTATTAGGGTGGTGGTGGTGGTGGTGGTGATGATGATGATCCCGCTGATATGATGGTGATGATAAATAAATTAAACATAATTCCCTTTATTCATCCCATAGGGGAGATTCGTCTTTCGGGTCTATTCTAAGGGAAGACTGGAATAACCCAAGCGATAGCCGCAGTGCAGCGCCGCAAATTTAGTTAGGGCAAGGTGACTTGCTCAAGACCACTCAGCGGCGGGTGATCGAACTCGGTACCTTTCGGGTGCCAACCAAAGACCGTACCGCTGCCCCTGATGATGATGATGATGATGATGATGATGATGATGATGATGATGATGATGATGATGATGATGATGGGAACTAACAAAGAATACACAGGCATCTAAAATTGAAACATTCCATATTCAAAGCTAATGTTTTACTTTAAAAAATTGAGCTTTACAATATCCACTAAATGTGATCAAAGCGCTTTGTAAAGGGGTCCCCGGTCAACAGCAACATTTAATATGTAGGACGGGACATGCCGCCTGTTAGGCGATATTACAATTTTTCAGACAAAGACAACGCTGTTAACGGCCAGGTACTCATTTTACACCTGAGTACGGTGAGAGAATGTGAGTAAAGAGCCTTGTCCAAAGACTCAACTATGCACCGAGCGCGAGGCTCGAACCCAGGACTTTCCGATCCCAAAGCGGGTGTCATACCACTAGACCATTATAATGCACGAGACCCATGGTCGACTAGAGTACTAGCTATAGTTACGTCATGACTAGACCACATAGCCGCACTACTGTAGGAGTGTTCATTGATAGAGGGATGCGTGTGTGTCATAGAAATAGCCTTAGTGTGTGTGTGTGTGTGTGTGTTGTGTGTGTGATGTGTGTGTGTGTGATAGTCAAACTTTAGTAGGTTTAATGAAGTCTTGTCACACACGCGTGATACACCTATACGAATTTCCCTGCCACTGCCACTCAGACACACTAACATCTGACAAGGAGTGAGGGCTGTGGAAGAACCACAGACTACCGTGTGCAAACATTGGCGATTGGTATCGGATGGCAAACTGTGATCGTTTGAATTTGAAATGATTCGAAACACTCGTTACCCCTCCGCTCGCTCGAATCCTGATCGTCTCAAGCTCGTCTCACGTGTCAAGATCGTCTCAAGCTCACAACCCGCCTGATCGTTTTACGATCGAGTGATCGTTTTACTAACTCGCTCTTCCGGCATTGAGATCGAGCACTGACTCGTGGCTTGGCGCTCGATCGTCGATCGAGTAAAAGCGATCAAATAACCCAAAAACCTTCAGACCACGACAGCCTCCACTTTTCGCGGTCTTTCTTTGAGAAGTGTGAAGCAAAAAAAAAAAAATGGCCCTCTCGGTAAACGAGACATTCTCATCTTTTCTCCAATTTGAAAACATTCGAAAATGAGAATAATGTACTTTTTATTAAAAAGTCAACAAAGAAGGTAAGTAAACTAGATACGAC
>NC_088362.1:58833888-58836388 GCF_034508935.2 Berghia stephanieae
TAATAATAATAATAAAAATAAAAATAATAAATAATAATAAATAATAAAAAATTAATAATAATAATAAAAATAATAATAATATTAAAAATAATAAAATAATAATTAAATAATAATAAAATAAAAATTTAATAATTTTTTTTTAATAATAATAATAAATAAATAATAAATGATGATGTGTTGATGTGATAATAATAAAAAAATTAATAATAAATGTGATGATGATGATTGATGATGTGTGTGTGATAATGATGATGATGATGATGATAATAATAATAAAAATAATATAATAATAAAAATAATAATGTTTATTTAAAATAATAAATAATAAAAATTTAATAATAATAATAATAATAATAAAAAAAATTTAATAATAATAAAATTAATTTTAATAATAATATTAAAAATAATATGATAAAATAATAAAAAAATAATAATAATATTTTAATAATAAAAATAATAATAATATAATAATGATGAAAATAATAATTAATAAAAAAAATAATAATTTAATAATAATAATAAAAATAATAATTAAAAAAATAATAATAATAATAATAATAATAATAATAATAATAATGTGTGATGATGTAATGATGTGAGATGAAAATAAAAAATAATAATAATAATAATAATAAAAATAATATTTAAAATAAAAATAATAAAAAAATTTTGTAATAAAAATAATAATAAAAATTAATAAAAATAATATAATAATAAATAATAATAATAATAAAATATTATGATGATGAGATGATGATGATAAGTGATGTTAATAAAAATAATAATAAAAATTAAAAATAATAATAATAATAATAAAAATAATAATAATAATAAAAATAATAAAATAATTTTTTTTTATTATTTTTTTATTTTTTTTTTTTTTTTATTTTTATTTTTATTTTATTATTATTTTTTTTATTGTATTATTTTTTTAATTTCTCATATCATCTGATCAACTATCATCATTTTTTTTATTTTATTACCCTTTATTATTATTATTATTTATTATTTTATTTATTCATCATCATCTTCTTGGGGGTTAACTAATGATATTGAGCTTGGTTTCCCCAAAAATTTAAGGTTCATACCAGGCATGTCAATGACTTTCAAGGACACCCACGTGGTACAACATACCCGCGGAAAATACCAAAAGAGCGGAGATAGTCATTTTGCCAGCATACCAAAAGAGCGGAGGGTTACTGTAAACTCTTTTAAAAAAACCAGTGGGGTTTGAAAAGTTCGTAGCTGTTTCAGGATCATTGCTTAGTACTTACGATCTTTCTTAATTGTCGGGGAGTGTGCTTGAAAAATATGTAGTGATTTAGAAGCATGTGAGTTTATAAGTGTGTGAGTTTAGTGTGTTTCTCGTCCGTGTGCTTGAAAAACATGTACCGAGTAAGAAACGTGTGAGTTGATTTAGTGTGTGTTTTTATTTTGATATTTCGGGATTCTTGTCCGTGCTTATTGTAGGCATAACATAGCCTATCATTGTTAGAGACACCGCGAGGTTATTTAGTGTGTGTGTGTGTGTAGTTTGATTTCCAAACTCTATATTATAAGATAATTTCGGGCTTCCATTCTTTCTTCAACTCATCTGTATGGACACGTTAAAAATATCAAAGACCCAAAAAGGAGCTGACTGCGTTGTCCTAAATAACTACACTTATCGGTTGGACTATGCTACAAGTCATGGGGACAAGTACTGGCGATGCACAGTTAAAGGCTGCAAATCAAGAGTAAAGACAGACGGACAAGTAACCACAACGCTGACAGCTGTAACAAATCACAATCATGACAGAGACTACAGAACTACAGAAAAGACGATACTTCGAGCTGCTGTAAAACGTCGGGCCGAAGCTGATGTGTCAGAAAGACCAGCAAAAATCATGAAATCAGAACTTCTCCAAATGGAAGAGGCGAACCTGGTTCATAAAGACATCATCAACGTAAGAAGATCTATCTACAGGCAGAGACGAAAACAATTGCCAAAAACTGCCGAAAACACGAGAGGACGTCCACAGAATACTGAACAACGACTTTCATCCAACCACATCAAAAGGTGAAAAGTTTGTCCTGCATAATGATGATGGCACCGGAATAATCATTTTCTCAACAGACAGCAACTTGAAAGAGCTGTGTTCAGCACATGTGGAAGAGCTATTTGTTGACGGAACTTTCAAGTCTTGTCTCCCCAGTTCAGTCAGATCTACTCCATCCACTGTCTGAGTAATGGCATCTATGCCACTTGTATTTTGCTTGCTACCATCAAAAACTCAAGAAACCTACAAAAACATGTGGAAAGCAATCCTATCCCTGTGCCGTGAGAGATCACTTTCTCTCCAGTGTAGACAGTTTTCCATGGACTTTGAGAAAGCAGCCATGACCGCGCTTAAAACGTTGATTCCAGACGTCATTGTAAAAGCGTGCAACTTCCATCTGGGACAGGCTCTTCACAGGAAAATCCAGCAGCTGGGACTCGGAAATGAGTTTCAAACAAAAA
>NC_088362.1:58842358-58844858 GCF_034508935.2 Berghia stephanieae
CAAAGGGCAGCGCCTCAAAGTGAGTTAGAGCGAGGTGACTTGCTCAAGGCGGGTAGTCGAATTCGGTACGAAGCAAAGACCTTACCATTGAGCCATGTGTCCTTCTAGATCAATGTTTGTTTGTTTGTTGGGTTTGTTTTGTTTTGTTTTTTTTTTTTTCAAAATTAGAAGTCTAAGGATCCAAAAACAATTTTAAAAATGTATCCTTATTTCTGTTGCGTCAAATGTACTGTAACAACTAGCTACACATAAGTCTGCCATCAAGAACTCATGCTCAAGACATCCCAAGACGGTCCCATGAATAGCAAGTTAACGATTACGTTGCCCGATCCTAAACGAGCGACCAACGACGAGGAAGTAAATTAATCAGGACCTGTCCTAAGAGGTCACCACACGACGCCCGGTGCACGAGTTTATCTCGTTGCCAACTCACTACGCCGACACGTTATAGATATAATTTAAGCCTAGAGCTATTGGTCAGTACTGACCAACAAGCGCTGACACCTATTGATCAATACTGACCAATGGGCCTATTGGTAAGTACCAAATAAGAGGTCCCACCGCCAAATGATCAGTGTTGACAAAGACCTTTTTGCACTTATTCGTCACTATCGATTTATTCCATTAGTAATGAAATAATATTTTAAAAAAACCTAGGCCAACTTATCCGATGACTGTTAGCAATACTTAGACAAATTTGATTTAAGTTTAAGGCGTTAGGTGTCGTTGGGGCAACGGCATGACTCTAGTTACTTTATGCCACCATAAGATTCTTTCTATTTTATGTTGTTCATTCTATTTTTTGGTTTGTTTGATTTGTTGGTTTTGGTTTTGGTTTTTTGTTTTTTTTTTGGGGGGGGGGTGTATATTTTTTTTAAAATTATTATTTTGTTTGTTTTTTTTTTGGGTGCTTTTTTGGGGGTTTTGTTTTGTTTGTTTTTTGTTTGCTAATTTAGCCCACGCCAGCTTGTTGCAACAAAGAGGATAAAATTAACAGTAAGATTGCCCCCCCCCCCCCCTTATAATTCGAAATTCGAATGGCTACCATAAATAAACCTTAAGTTCCAAATCCAAGACTTCGAGGAATCGTAGGTCAAATGTGCATTGGTCTCATACTCGTCCCTGGCATGGGAAAGCCACCTCCACCCCTCCGCCCTCTACCAATGAATTATCTTCATTATTGTCAGAAAAAGAAGTTTGATTTCAAGATAATAAAAGAGATTTCACATCTTTAAAATACCCCCCCCCCCCCCCCTTTTTTTTTTTTCTTTTTTTTTTTTTTTTTAAGGCGTCACGCATCAGTGACAATGAGCGTTGGAGACCCGGATGAACAAGGCTGACAGTTTGTCATTTCGACACCATATTTAATCTTTCTATAGATAGTATGCATTTGGCTAAGAAGTTCGTAACATTGCCATCCGGAAGTATAACTGGCCAACACACAAAACTGTGTGTAACCATGATCGTTTATAGTCTGGTTAGTACAGTTTAGTGAGCATTACTCATAAATGCGGTTGGCAAAAAACAATAACAAAGACATGAGTGACGTCAACTTCGTTCTATCTATAGCGTGAAACAAACGATAGCAATTGCTTGCTACCCTTTGAATAGGATACTAGTCTATCGCAAAGTACTTTCCGCCGGATCTAACAGACCCAATTACTCAATCACTGCTGGGCGGTCAGAGTAAAAATATTGACTACAGCCAGGATCGATCTCGGTCCCTTTGCGTGTGAAGCGAGTGCTTTACCAACTGAGCTATCGGGGATCCCCTTTATATAGATAGTATGCGCTTGGCTAAGAAGCTCATAACATTGCCATCCGGAAGTATAACGGACCAACACACAAAACTATGTGTATCCATGAATGTTTATAGTCAGATAAATACAGTTTAGTGAACATTCCTCATAAACGTGGATGGCAAAAAAACAATAACAAAGACCAGATTTACGTCATCTTCGTTCTATCTATACCCACGCATTGTTTTTCTCTGTTTTCTAATTTTATCGTACAGTCATTTCCTTTTTTTTTTCTTTTCTAATTTTTGTGCCATTCTCATGGTACTTTGAGCTCCTTGAGAAAAGGCACAATATAAATAGATATTATTATCATAAGGTTGTGAAATTTGTGCTGCGTGTAATGAGTTGTTGTTAGTAGAGCTCAAGGATACTAAGGATACCAGACTATAAAAGTTTAAGGTTACACACACAGTTTTGTGTGTTGGTCCGTTATACTTCCGGATGGCAATGGTGTGAGCTTCTTAGCCAAGCGCATACTATCTGTAACATTTACGTTTGTGACTACCCATATATTCGATCATTAGTTTATCCTCCAAGTCTTTCTCTATTCCCTTATCTACTACCCATGTTATAATGTGTACCTTTACCACTTCATGTGCTCTTATCTTAAAATGCACTATTTATCATGTACCTATACGATAATCCTATGCTATGACATATTTTATTATCTATCACCTTACGCCATGACATGTTTTTTTTTT
>NC_088362.1:58849858-58864858 GCF_034508935.2 Berghia stephanieae
AATCGGTACTTTTTATTCTGCATGCTGGCTAGAACTTTTAATATGTCTTGTGATCAGAATGTGTAAAAGTCAAAACATGATCAGATTTATAATGTTTTTTTTCCCCTCTGGATACGCTTTTATGTTCGTCGGAGAAATATTTCAAAAGGCGTCCGCCATTGTTCCGATAGTTTAGAGCCAGTTACTAAGTTACCATGCGTCATTAGGAAGGAAGTGACGTTACGACTGTTGATGCGTATTTTACCAATGACACGAGCACATGGGAAAATGATGCAGGTCGTCCCCACTGAGGAAATCGGTACAGATAATATCGAATAAACCCCAAACTTCTTTTTGCCTCTGCCATGAAGTGTTGTACATCTCAAAAAGACTTAATATAATATAATATATATTTTTTCTTTTTATTTCAATATCTTGCGATTTTAAAAAACTCAACTAAAATTCCCTTTATTCATCCCACAGAGGAAATTAGTCTTCAGGGTCTATTCCAAGAGGAGAATGGACTAGTCCAGGCGTCAACCTCAGTGCAGTGCCAGAAATAGAGCTAGGGCGAGGTGACTTGCTCAATGCCACACATTGCAGCGGGTATTCGAACTCGGTACCGTTCAGATACGAAGCAAAGACCGCACCGCTGAGCCACGCTGTCCCATATTCTCTTGCACATTGCCGAAACACCATTTTGTTTGATTTGATTTGTTTTGTTTTGTTTTTGTTTTTTGTTTTGTTTTGTTTTGTTTTTTTAGGTATTTTTTTGTTTGCTTTTGCTTTGACAAGAAATCATAGACTAAATATTTTTCACTTTATTCGATGATGGCATGTAGCTAATGGCTCTTAGCTTATCAAAATGTCGTAAACTTGATAAATGAAATAAACGTTTTCTTGTCAAAAATGAAGTAAGTGTGTTTTGTCCTAAGACGGTAGTATAGTAGCCCTATCTATCTCTCATAAAATGTCAATAAAATCAATATACACACATCTATATTATGTGTAACTAACTTGTAGGTCATATCACTCATTCACAAAATCGATTGAAATTACTTCAGATGCGGCCAAGAACCATCTGTTGTACACGGGGGTTTATACACACCACGATTAACATAATTTATACAATAAAAAATAAAAATAAAATTCCCATAGTGGAAATTTTTCTCTGGGGTCTATTCCAAGGAAAGATTGGAATAACCCAGGCGTCAGCCGCAGTGCAGCGTCGCAAATTGATCTAGGGGGAGGGGACTTGCTCAAGGCCACAAAGCGCAGCGGCGGGTGAACTCGGTACCTTTTGGGAACGAAGCAAAGACATTGCCCCTTATCAATATCCCGGAAGATTTCCGCTCCATTATTATGGAAGAAAACTATGGACTTTGTCTGTCACTTTAGCAAAAGATCTCAAAAATTCGCTTCTTATAAATTTGAGCTCAGGCTTAAACTGAGTGCATTTTCGTCTCCCGTTCGTGTATAGATAGTATGCAGATGACGTCACTCAGGTCTTTGTTATTGTTTTTTGCCATCCGCGTTTATGAGTAATGCTCACTGAACGGTATTAACCCGACTATAAACGTTCATGTATACACACAGTTTTGTGTGTTGGTCCGTTATACTTCCGGATGGCAATGTTATGAGCTTCTTAGCCAAGCGCATATTATCTATAACCAGTGTGTCATGGACGCCAGACATTTCTGTAATTTACTCACAACAAACACATGAAACACACCTGCAAACAAAACGACGCGTGACCAAAAAACGTTTATAGATAGAATGCGCTTGGCCAAGTTCACAACATTGCCATCCGGAAGTATAACGGACCAACACACAAAATCTGTGTAACCATGAACTTTTATAGTCTGGTTAATACAGTTTAGTGAGAACAACTCACAAACGCGGATGGCAAAAACAATAACAAAGGCCTGAATGACGTCATCTGCATACTATCAATATTACTATTCAAGCATTTATTCAATGAGAACTGATCATCCAAATGTATTATAAAAACAAAAACAAAGAAACTCGGTGTATTGTTTTACTAAGTTGGTAGGAAACTGAAAGAAATTTTAATTCCTCGATAAAACGTTCGCGTTCGGTTCCTGTTCGGTTCGGCATCGAAAAACGAGTGAGTTTGAGATGCACTCACTTTGCTATGATAAAACAAGAGACCGACTGAGCGGAAAGGCCAAATGGAGGGAAGGACGGACGGGAAAGAAAAATGATTTCACTCAGTTTGCAGTCTAACCAGTGAGTCCCTACTAAATCCACATCAACGTAGGTAGGCCTAAGTTTTAATCACTTTCAAGGGTCGGGGGGTTGGACTTCATCGTTTAGTTTTTGTATCACATGTGCTATTGACTGACCAGAGAGAGAGAGAGAGAGAGAGAGAGAGAGAGAGAGAGAGAGAGAGAGAGAGAGAGAGAGAGAGAGAGAGAGAGAGAGAGAGTTCAAAGTCAATCTCGTGATGATAAAACCTAATGGGTGCAAATTTATTTTTGTTTCATTCTTATTCTAGTTCAATTATTGTATTCTTTATATTTTGTTATGTTTTATTTAAATATTTTTTTAATTGGCAGTTATGCGAACCCATGCGATTTTATTGACCGGTAAAAACAAGCAGGTGGTGCGTGATTAGTTTTCAAAACTGGGGTACTATCGAGTTTTGTCTCGGGTACTATGACAGTGAGGCTTTCCAATAGCTCAATTGGTAGAGCACTCGCTAAAGAAGCAAAGGGACCGAGATCGATCCCGGGTGCATTCGAGATTTTTCTGCCCCCCCCCCCCCCCCTGTCCACCCAGTAGTGATTGGGAAGCTGGGTCTGATAGGCCTGGCGCAAAGTATTTTGCAATAGACAAGCGTTCTATCCAAAGTGTAGCAAGCAATTGCTATTGTCCACTTCACGCTAAGGAAACCGGAAGCAACTCCGACTCCATGGGCCTATGGCTCCGAAGGACTACTTTTACTATGACAGTGTATGTAAACAGGCGACGTCATTAGACTGTTTATTGAACAGATTTCTGAGTCGAAAAAATGATTAGACTCTAATTTTCTCCGTAATAAAATAGTTCAGTTATTATGCATTTGTCGCCTCTTCTATGGATAGAAAGAAGTTGACGTAACTCAGGCCTTTGTTATTGTTTTTGCCATCCACATTTATGAGTAATTCTCACGTAACTGTATTATCCAGACTATAAAAGTCCATGGTTACACAAAGTTTTGTACGTTGGTCCTATAGATAGTATACGCTTGGCTAAGAAGCTTATAACATTGCCATCCGGAAGTATAACGGACCAACACACAAAACTGTGTGTATCCATGAACGTTTATAGTCAGGTTAATACAGTTCAGTGAGCGTTACTCATAAACGCGGATGGCAAAAAACAATAACAAAGACGTGAGTGACGTCATCTTCGAACTATCTATATATAGTTCGAAGATGACGTTACTCAGGTCTTTGTTATTGTTTTTTGCCATCCGCGTCAATGAGTAATGCTCACTGAACTGTATTAACCTGACTATAAACGTTCATGGATACACACAGTTTTGTGTGTTGGTCCGTTATACTTCCGGATGGCAATGTTATGAGCTTCTGAGCCAAGCGCATTCCATCCATAACGGATCAACACACAGAATGATGTGTGACATTGAATGTTTATAGTCTGGTTTACGCAGTTTAGTGAGAAATAATCATAAACGCGGATGGCAAAAAGCAAAAACAAATACCCGAGTCTCGTCAACTTCAGACTATCTATATAGTTCCGAATGGCAATGTTGTGAGCTTCTTAGCCAATCGCATACTATCTATAAATATAAACGCATATGTTTGTTCTTTTTAGTAGAAAGAGAGAGAGAGAGAGAGAGAGAGAGAGAGAGAGAGAGAGAGAGAGAGAGAGAGAGAGAGAGACAGGATGTTTAAAATCGGGTTGACGACACTCAGGTCTTTGTTATTGTTTTTTGCCTTCCGCGTTCATGGGTAATTCGCACTAATCTGAACCAGACTATAAACGTTCATGGTTCCACACAGTTTTGTGTGTTGGTCCGTTTTACTTCCTGATGGCAATGTTATGTGCTTCTTCGCCAAGCGCATACTATCGATAGCTTGACACTGACCAAAACATGACGTCAAAAGACAAGTCTTTGACCCCAAAACAGAAAACAAATTGTGAGTTGTATTCAATAGGTCAACCAATGAGATCACTCGTTTCCTTGAGCTCTCTAACGACAACTCACTAGACGCTTAAAATTTCTTTCAGTTTTCTACCACAGCAAAGTGAAACAACACACGTAATTTCTAAGATGTTGTTTTTAGAACACATTTAGGACGATTCGTTCTCACAAAATAAATCTATAAGTAATAATATAAACGTTTTAGGTTACAAGCTGTTTCTTTAGCTGGTGTGTTTCATGGGTTTGTTGTGGGTAAATTACAGAATTGTATGACATCTCTGACGCAATGAATGTTCACAAACTAAAAGCGAGCCGAGACGAAAATGAGTGTACTCAGTTTACAGCCTTAGACAACTCTAACATTCCTGGAAAGCTCAAGCAGTCTGAAACGGGGTTCCTGGAAAGCTCAAGCAGTCTGAAACGGGGGCTGGTGATGGATAAACTGATAATGTTTTGTCCCATTGTATTATCAGTATGCACAAATATGTGGATCTTTTTTCCTTAAAGGAATTTCATAACTATGCAAAACAAAGCAAAGCCAGTAGTAGTAGTAGTAGTAGTAGTAGTAGTAGTAGTAGTAGTAGTAGTAGTAGTAGTAGTAGTAGTAGTAGTAGTAGTAGTAACGGTGGTAGAAGTAGTAGTAGTAGTAGTAGTAGTAGTAGTAGTAGTAGTAGTAGTAGTAGTAGTAGTAGTAGTAGTAGTAGTAGTAGTAATAGTAGTAACGATGGTAGAAGTAGTAGTAGTAGTAGTAGTAGTAGTAGTAGTAGTAGTAGTAGTAGTAGTAGTAGTAGTAGTAGTAGTAGTAGCAGTTGTTGTTAATGAAGTCCGCCAGTGGTGATGATGCAATGATTACAAAGGATAACGACGAAAACATCAAAGCTGGACACAGAGAGAGAGAGAGAGAGAGAGAGAGAGAGAGAGAGAGAGAGAGAGAGAGAGAGAGAGAGAGAGAGAGAGAGAGAGAGAGAGAGAGAGAAGAAAAAAAATGAACAAGTAAACAAACTCACTTTGTACGGGGTAAACAATAGTCCCAAATGAACGAATTGATGCACTAATAACGCCACACACTCCCTCTCTGTCTCTCTGTCTCCTTTTCTGTCGCCACACCACTCTCTTATTCCATGGAACACTCAATGGTGTGCAAGTCGACAACTGTGCGATTCATAACGGGGGAAGTGTAAAACCAAGGTTCTTGGTTAACAGCTTGGATCCAAAACAAACCTTGGCCTTATATTGGTAAATTAACTGCTTGTTGATGATTGAAGATAAGCTTCGGTTACTGGTTACAACTGCTGCAAAAGCTACTTCCTACAACATCAAATCTACGATACCCATACCTACCAATCGTTATCAGCTGTCGTCAATGGGAGCGATCTATATTAATGTTTTCGTCCAACCTAGTCATCGATCACATGATTTGTTGATGTACAACGATTGGACATTTCTCAATGTATCTAAACACGCTACGTTGTTTATGAAAGTTGTAAACATACCCATGTATCATGCTGAGAAAAATGACCAACTGTATCGTTGGATACTTCTCAAAATGTGAACACTTTTCACTATGTGGGTCATTTTGAGCAAACTTTGCAATGTGACCAATGACCCTGAGCACATGGAAATGTAATATAGATCATGCCCATTGACTGAAGGTGTAAAGAATGTCCCAAACAACAATGAAGAATGGTAATGATGATAATAATGATAATAATAATAATAATAAAAATAATAATAATAATAATAATAATAATAATAATAATAATAATAATAATAATAATAATAATAATATTGATAATAATTTTATATATTATTATTATTGCCAAGTCTGTTAAACGATAACAATCGCGGGGAAAAGATCCCCCCTAGACAGACCCCTTTTGTCCCACCAGGGCCCGTTTATATGAACTCGGGCCTGCGCTTAGTCTCTGACTTCAAAAATTCGGATTTTATGTGAGCTGACCAAGCAAGTCCCAGACTAAAATCACACCTTCGGACTAAGTTTAGCCAAATTTTAGTCATTTGCTGAGGCCGGACTTCAAGCTTAGTCTGAGGCTAGTTACTAGGACACAACTCATTACGTCGACAAGATAGCAGCTATTTTTAGATTGAGAGAGCTTCGATTCGGAGGAAAAATACGCCGGCTACGAATGACAAAGACAATCTGTGAAAAATCTGTGAGATAAATGCAGATCGTCGAAAGTACACATTTTTGTGAGTAAAAACTATTTTTAAAAACCCGAATCTAATCGGGTTCGCGAGTTGCGAGTGAACGGAGATTCGGAGTGGAATGGTTCGCTTCGAAGAACAACCAAAAATAAAAAATAAATAAAAACGGTTAAAGGGTATCGTGAAGACAAAAGTTATTCTGCTGGCATTATAACTGACTGAAATAATGTGATTCATCAGAACACACTTTCTGTTTTGTTTGGTTGTTTTCGGGTTCAATTTGTTTGAGTTTCAATGAAACCTTCATTGGCCTAAATATAGAATAGACAGTTGATCATGGACATCATTGTAGTCTGATCAGTTGATAGTCAATATCACGTGATGCGATTCATCATGCTAAAAGTAAGTTCAAATATGAAATGGAAAGAAATATTATCTATACCGGATGTGTTGCTAATTTCTTCTTTGAAAATCTTTTTGCGTTGAAAGTATGAAGGCTGGTATCTTACCTGCCATCGTGTATTAGAGAGTTTGATGTTACCAGCACAAAATAGCCGAATTAGTCGCCGTCCTTACAACGCCCACTTCTAGGCAAGAGCCTAGCTAGTCGGATATTAGAAAACGTTCATAAAATTCGATTTCTTTCGTCACTTTGTTCGCTTAGCCTTAAGACTAGCCAAGTCATTTAGAAGCTAGTAAATAACTAAATCTAGTCCGCGAACATAAAATTGGTCATTAATGACATTCTAGTGACGAGTTCTCAGATTACCATCTTTCTTCTGTCACCATCATTGAGTCGGTCACCAAAAGTGCGTTATGTTCAGTATTGATTATTGCATTGACAAAGCTGAATTGCACCGTTTTGAAAGAATGAATAGTTTGTTTCAGGCCATTTTCACCTGTCTTCTGGGGAAGTCCTCGCAGCATAAAATACCTGAGCCTAAAATGAAATGAAATACTTCCCCTCCCTCCCCGTCCGCCCCCCCCCCCCCTCAAATAAAAGGAATGAGACATATTTTTTTCATTATCTTTCTAGGTCGTTGCTGTTGTGTCGTTGTTTTACATGACAATAAAAATTGAATTCAATGTTCGTGACGGGTTTTCTTTTTTTAAAATTTATTTATCAGAGAATGATATGTAATTACATAATGGCGATAGAAGTTTGTGATTTGCTGTGTGACATTTGATGACTAAGTAATGTCATCTACAAACTTAGATTGTTTATTTTCTTTTTCTTTTTTTTTTTTTTTGGTTTGTTTTTGGTTTTGTTTTTTTTTTTTGTTTTTTTTTTTGTTTGTTTGTTTATTTTTGTTTTATTTATTTTTTGTTTTGTTTTGCTTTTCGTGGGGGGTTTGGGGGGGGGGGGGTTGTTTTTTTTGTTTTTTTTTTTTTTTTTTGATTTTCTTTTTTTTTTCTTTTTTTTTTTTTTTCAAAATCAGTTTTAGCATTAACTCTTCCAATCATGTTTCCTCTTCAGCTTACTTCTTCTTTTGTTTGTTTTTCTAATCAATATTCTCTTCCTCCTCCTTCTACTCCTATTCTTTCTTACCCTAAACCTCGCCATCATCACCATAATTCATCATAATTATCATCATCATCATCATCATCATCATCATCATCATCATCATCATTGTCCTCGTCATCGTCGTCATTATTATTATCACTATAATAGTCGTTGTAATCATCGTTTGTTTTGGGTTTTTTTTTCGTTTACTCCTCCTCCTTCTCATCCTTCCCTTCGTCTTCCTCCTATTCCTCCACATTATCCACATCCACTTGCTACATCCTCCTCCGGTTCTGATATTCCCTCTGTATTCCAACTCTTGGTCCTCTCATCGTCCTCCTCCTCCTCTTTCTCCTACTACTCCGCCCTATTCTCATCCTCCTCCTCCTCCTCCTCCTCCTCCTCCTCCTCCTCCTCCTCCTCCTCATCCTCCTCCTCCTCCTCCTCCTGAACCACCACCACCACCACCTTTCCTCATCCTTTTCCTCACCCTCCTCCTTCTAACACCTCCATTTTATCCTCACCCTCATCCTCCTCCTTCTTCTAACTCCACTTTATCTTCATCCTCCTCCTTATACATTCCTACGCCATCCTCCGTTTCATTGTTTTCTCTTCTACTTCTTTATAACTACTCCATTCCAAATCTCTCTCAGATCTTCAATATAGCAGAGAGAAATATGGCATTCCTTCAGATTCATAAGGCTATTGGAGTCGGAGTTTATGATAGGAAGCTAGAGTATCGCAGCGTAATTTTCACGTGATCCAACAGACCCATCAACTCAATCATTAGTGGAAGGGGGTAAAGGTCAGAGAAAAAACCTGGACTTCAAACGGTATCGATACCAGGCCCTTTTTTGTGAGGCGAGTACTCTTCACTGAGCTGTCTGGACCCCTTCATATTCAACATAAATTAAACAGTAAACATACATTTTACAGACTCTGTGAATGACTGATCTTCCAATACCAAGTGTTCACGTTAATCATCATGCTTTATTTCATTATTAAAGTTATTGATGTAGTTCTAAGTCGACTGGATAATGAGATGTACAGTTTTTCATTCGCGTCCTTGGTCTGAGTCCCTTGTAAGTTCATAGGCATATCATTTCTATCTTTGATACGACAAGTTACCACAAGTGACGTTATGATGTCTGTTATTCTATAGTATAAAGTAATGATGTTCTTGACAATTTTATTAGTTGTACTTTCGTTTTTAAAATCGGTTACATTGTGTGTTTAGTAAAAAGCAATATAGATACGTTATGATGTTTGGCAAAAATGGTGTTATGAGGTACGGTATTATTAATGAGATAAAAATTGTCATGGTTTTTTTTTCTCTCCCCGTTTCTTTCCCACTTATTGGGGCTTAGTTACAAATCTTTCTTCCCATTTCTGATATTTTTCGTGATATTAGCCGTTTGGCATTTTGTACTTCCTCCTCATCCTAATTTCATTTCAACTTTTTCACTCACTTAACGTTGAATTTACAAAAGTGTTTTGTTGTTTTCCCCTATTTTACAGACGTATTGACATTTCCATGTTTAGACTGTATTATAGTTTTATCTATTTTTTTCCACCAATTGATTTCAATTTTCTGATTTGGTTTTCCTAATTACCATCTCCCCATGATATGATATTTTTCCTTTCATTATTATGTTAACATATTAAAATCGCTAATATTTTCTGTTTAAGCGTTCAATTTTCCAGGTACATGGGCCTGACATCAAAATTAAGTTGCACTAAGCATTTTGGGAATCGAGCTTATCTTTCTTTTCTTTTTTTCTCTTTTTTTTTTTTTTTTTTTTTTTTTTTTTTTTTTTTTTTTTTTTTTTTTTTGGTTTTCTTAAGAAGTGCGAGTAATCCCTAAGATTTTAAAACAATGAGTACAATGAATACATTATTTGCCGATCATGTCTGTTTAAACTCTTTTTAAAGAATTTTTTTTTTATGCGTCTGATCGTCAAACGTTTCTGTCTCTGTTCCATCCGGACTGCGTGGTACATCTGATACATGCGATGCTCTTCTTGGTACACATCGTCAAGAGGTCGCACGGTTACGACCTGGTTTTCAATCTTGAGGTTGTTCTTCAATAGGTAGTTCCTGTCGGAGTCTGGTGATATGTCAAATATCCACATGCTGTAGTGTCCACCTGGGGAAAGATGATCGATGGAAGGATGTAATATCGTGCATCCAATACAACTTTGTACATCGATGGAAGGATGTAATATCCAGCATCCAATACAACGTTGTACATCGATGGAAGGATGTAATATCATGCATCCAATACAACTTTGTACATCGATGGAAGGATGTAATATCGTGCACCCAATACAACTTTGTACATCGATGGAAGGATGTAATATCATGCATCCAATACAACTTTGTACATCGATGGAAGGATGTAATATCATGCATCCAATACAACTTTGTACATCGATGGAAGGATGTAATATCATGCATCCAATACAACTTTGTACATCGATGGAAGGATGTAATATCATGCATCCAATACAACTTTGTACATCGATGGAAGGATGTAATATCGTGCACCCAATACAACTTTGTACATCGATGGAAGGATGTAATATCATGCATCCAATACAACTTTGTACATCGATGGAAGGATGTAATATCATGCATCCAATACAACTTTGTACATCGATGGAAGGATGTAATATCGTGCACCCAATACAACTTTGTACATCGATGGAAGGATATAATATCATGCATCCAATACAACTTTGTACATCGATGGAAGGATGTAATATCATGCATCCAATACAACTTTGTACATCGATGGAAGGATGTAATATCATGCATCCAATACAACTTTGTACATCGATGGAAGGATGTAATATCATGCATCCAATACAACTTTGTACATCGATGGAAGGATGTAATATCATGCATCCAATACAACTTTGTACATCGATGGAAGGATGTAATATCATGCATCCAATACAACTTTGTACATCGATGGAAGGATGTAATATCATGCATCCAATACAACTTTGTACATCGATGGAAGGATGTAATATCATGCATCCAATACAACTTTGTACATCGATGGAAGGATGTAATATCATGCATCCAATACAACGTTGTACTAATTTAATTTTAATTTGTTTTGCATTCAATATTTGCAAAGCGTATGGTTTATATAATTTTTAAAAACCCTTTAATTGTGCTCAAAGCATTTTGCACGCGGTTTTCAGCCAGCAGCAAAACTTAACGTGCAGTCGAGTAGTCCTTCAGAGCAATCGGGCCCATAGAGCCGGGGTATGTTATGCCGGTTATTATAGCGTAAAACGGACAATGGCCTGTAACACTTTATTACATTTTTCCAACACTGATAAGGTCAGGTACTAATTTAACACCTGAAGATAGTGATAAAATTGGCTCAAAACACTTTTCCTTGTGCTGCCACTTGGCCGTCCCCCGAACAAGGGTCCTATTGTTCGGAAGTTCGGAATGAATTATTCATCCTGTTTTATTGATAAAGGGGAAACCCGAAACGTCCATTTGATCTGTTTTTGTAATTAAATTGAAGCTTGCATTCAATTTCGCATTGTTATTTATTTCTTCGAGCTTCGAGCAGCAACATTTACACATACACCACATGACAACAAATCATGAGACCGTATTTTCCACATTTCTCTCCATAAAACTGCGGACAAGGACATGATGAACCAAGTGTTATTACTGCATTGTTTTGGTAAGCAACTGATTACACAGCCTTCGATCAAAACGTATTAGATTTGTATCATGCATGGTTTTTCCCCAAGTCAAAACAATACATAGGAACATCAAGGTTCCCGAACGAAAAACAACGTTCCGAGTGTTTTGGTTTAATGTGCATTGTAGGACAGCATTCTCAGCACGTGACTGACAGGATGAAACAAATTATAACTCTCTCTCTCTCTCTCTCTCTCTCTCTCTCTCTCTCTCTCTCTCTCTCTCTCTCTCAACTTGATGACTTCTAGTTTTTGGTCTAACCTTTTCCACAGCGTGTTATGTAGGTGGGGTCATATTGCATGCTTGTGACCTTCACCTTTTTACAAGCTTGAATCTGGTCCAGAATTTCCTTGTGACTCCCAGTGCCTTTCCAGATGGTAAAGCAAAGCTTTGATGGCGATGGTGGAGGCAGAATTTTGCGCATGCGAAGCACCCGGGTTTTGATGCGTTTCATGAACTTGTTCTCTTTCTCTTCAATATCATCATCATCGTCATCATCATTAGAATCATCTTTTTCATTATCCGACGTGTATCTGTGAATAGTGAGATAGAGCGAAAGAATTCATCTTTTTAAGCTTGCCTAAATGCCACAGCGGGGACCCGATAGCTCAGTTGGTAGAGCACGCGCTACACGCACAAAGGGACGCAGATCGATCCCGGGTGCAGTCGAGATTTTTTTCTGACCCCCCCCCCCTTCCACCCCCCTGTCCACCCACCAGCGAATGGGTAGATCGGTCTGTCAGATCTGGCGGAAAGTACTTTACGATAGACTAGCGTCCTATCCAAAGGATAGCAAGAAATTGCTATTGTCCGTTTCACGCTAAAGAAACCGTGTTAAACTCCGGCTCCATAGGCCTAATGGCTCTGAAGGACTAAGGAAATGCAACAGTTGGACAAGTCGATGTTTGTGTGAGCAATGGTTTATGAATTCTACAGATTTGGCAGACTCGGCCAAAAAAAAAGTTATACTTTTGGCAGCAAAAAACAAACACTGAGGTCTTAATTGAAATAATATCAAAATAATCACTTTTGTCACTGAGGGAAAATAATAATAGTTTGGCCATATCAAAAGACTGTCCTGAACCCGTTCTGGAGGGGGAAAAAATAAGAATGATCTTTAAAGAAAAAAACAGAAGAGGGGTGCAAGGTAATGCTGGACAGACACATTCTTGTAAGTAACGGGGTTGAGGATGATAGAATACAGGAAGGCTGCAATGGACCCTGGAGGAAGGAAAGCCATGACATCCTCGTTCTGAAAAGAAAGGGAACCTGAGTATTCCTTCAGAGCAATCGGGCCCATAGAGCCGGAGTATAATATGCCGGTTTCTATAGCGTAAAACGGACAATGGAAATTGATTGCTACCCTTTTGATAGGACGCTGGTCTATTGCAAAGTACTTTTCGTTGGGTGAAAAAGGGACGTCAGAAAACAATCTTGACTTCACCCTATTCCGACCTTGGTCCCTTTGCATTTGAAGCGATTGTTCTGCCAACTGAGATATCGGGATCCCCGGAACCCGAGTAAGATTAGACACAATCTGATTGGGTGACGCTCTCCGTGTATGAAAGTCTGCTAAAGTGGGATTTAATTAAACCAGAACACGATTAACCGAAGCTTTAGTTGTTTTTTTTAACCTTATATATATATATATATATATATATATATATATATATATATATATATATATATATATATATATATATAATAGTAATGATAAGTAATCAATCATAATCAGTAACGCTGTTCGAAAAACAATCTTTGCAAACTAGGTATTTTTTCATCTAATTTCTTATCCAAAGACCGAAAATGATGAAACTTGGAAAAAAAAGGTTAAAAGTGTTATAAAATATATTACTATCTATAATATACTTAGTAACTAACAACGCTTACTGTGGCTTCTCATTCTCAAAAATAAATAATTAAATTTAATCGCTCGGGGTTTTTTTTCTGATCTACACAGTACATTTTTGGCCAGACAACTTATAATCTTCCAAATATCGATCGATTTAGTTGCCCCCCCCCCCCCCCCTTTCCACGCTTCCCGTCTCCCCCACCCCTAACATGCGAAAATTGTATTTAAAATTGTCTCAAACTGATATATTTCTGACATGAGAACACTTTTTGGCATTTAGATGACCCCGACATATTGCTGGAGTGACGAGGAGGAGCACATGTTATGACTTTTCTATTCAACGCCATCCATATATTATGTGTTTACATCAATGATGTGCATAATTGGATTGGTCAAAACCTACAAAACAAACGAGGGCTGTACAAAAAAAAAAAACAGATGAAAATGTTTATAACTCAAGAAGTTATGAACATTTTTTTAATCTGTAAACGACATTACTGCCCCACCGGCTTTTTTTTTTTTTTTACAGCAAACATGACTAGAGAGGATTCAAAAGTATAATTAGGAAGTTTTGCCTCATCTTCCTTGATCAGACGAAGGGTGTGATGAACTCACTTCTCACGGGCATATATTCTATAATGTGTCGATGGCAAAAACACATCAATATGGTGGGTAACCCATTAGAAAAGTTTGATAATGTGACTCTCTTGATTGAAGCAAAATTGTTGATTCTGTAACTGTTTTCAACTCACTTCTTGTGTAACCCTCGTAGTATTAATTGTTTTATGTGAATACATTTCATGATTTTTGCACTCACATTTCATTCTCAGACACTCTAGCGTGATTCAGCTTTCTGAACCTCTTGATGTCCATCTTGCTAGGAGGGATAACCGCTTTGGACTCAGCGGTCAATTTAACGATCTTAGTGTTTGGCATTTGTAGCTCTTCGACGTCGTCCCACCTGAATACTTGAGGATCATTTTTGACCGTCTCGCTTCCACTAGAGAGGTCGAATTCTCTTTCTTGCCGAGGATTTTTTATTGCCGATTCTCTTTGTTTTGTGGTATTTTTTGTTTTTGTGTAATCCAGAATCTACTTTCGATTTTATATCGGATCTCATCCAGTTATTGTATTTCACTGGCTGCGGCAAAGTCTTTTTCTCCGTCGGTGTATTTACTGAGCTTGAATAGTCTCTTGGAGTCTTTACATTGTTTAGTTTCTCGAGTATCGGGAGATCGGACGTGTTTAAAGAAATGATATCGTTGTTTTTCGGTAGTTTCCAATTTGCACATAAGACATTTCTTCGGGTCCCATAATTATCCTCATTTTCTTCGCCGTGCTCGTAGATTTTATAACTTATTTCTGTAAAGTGTTCGAGATAGTTGTCCCCATTGTCCCTTGTAAATTTTCTTCTGTAGCTTGAGTCATGATCGCCGTCGGAGCTAAAATTATAAACGATATTATTCTTTTCATCATATGGCATGTGCAATGACATTCTGTCCAGATCGTCCTCGCTATGGTTTACTTGTGGATGATCTGGTTGTAAATCATTGTGATCTTCTTCTATTTCCCTTCCGCCGAAAATGTGTTGAAAAG